>NW_005871177.1:2694710-2851945 GCF_000147115.1 Myotis lucifugus
TTTATACCCGTTTTGTTTGTACATATGCAGCTAGATGTTTGTACTTGAGAATAAACCATAACCTTCTGACTAGTTGTACTTTAAATTCATGATCTTGATCTTTAGGTGGACTTCTACTGTTGCCTGGAAGTCATACTACATTATCCTACTTAATTCATGAAAGTAACTATCTCCGTTTCCCCCCCTTTTTCTCAAACCTTCAACATCTCTTCCCCATATCCAATTCTCAGCTGATAATCTTGCTTCCTTCTTTACTGATAAACTTGAAGCTAATTACTTCAATGGACTAGTAGTATCAATTACGTACATCACAGTAACTGAACCCATGTAGTCTGCCTGTTCGACTATAGATGAACTCTCTCTGCTCCGATGTAATGCTAGCTCCTTTCCTTGTGCACTAAATTCTCTGTCCTCTCACCCTCCCCAAAACATTGTTCACTCAGTTCTCTATTCTTTCTCTCGTGTCATCAGTTTTCTTCCTCTGTTGGCTCATACCCATCATTAATCAAATGAAACAATACTGCATTTGACTCTACTCACTTTAACAGCAACCATTCCGATTCTCCATTCCCCTCTGCAGTAAAGGAGTTGTCTGTACTCACTGTCTTTACTTTCTCTGCTTCCATTTCCTTTTAAAAGCACATAAGTCAGACTTTCAGCCCCATCACTTTAACACGGGTGATAATCCACTTTAAAGTTTGCTTTTAAAATAATAAATCTTATTTGAATTAGAATATGTTATTGACACCACTTTAAATTCTTATGCCAAGTAGAGAAATGTGTACACTTTACCATCCATCGTTAGTTGCTTTGGTTATATTATAAAAAAGGTGCTAAAATGGTAACACATTTTAATTGCTCTTGTTAAATATTGGGTATCATACTTGTTGGCTTTGTAGTATTGGGCTCCATATGTCTTTTTGTGTGACTATTCCTCAATCTTTTCTATGACTAAAAATTGTCTAGTTTTGATTAAGCAGATGGTTTCAAGTTTCTCTCTAATGTGTTGAATGAAATTGTGAATGAAAAACGGAGCTGAGTGAACATGAAAACAATTAGCATGCAGGAAGTTTAGTATAGACAGAAAACATATATAGCAAAGTTAATCTGATGTGTAGTTAATGATAGCCATAATTCACAATGAGTTGTATGCATTAGCTTTTATTAATCTCTTAAAAATTCTTTTGAGGACATGGAATTTCCTAGAGGATTTTAAAATCCTCTAGTTATGACCCGAAAAGAAGTAATCAATGGGCTTTTTTTCTTTCATACAAGAAACATAAAAAAATCAAGGTTCTTCTGAATGAAATTGAGGGCTACATTGATAGGCTCAAAGTATTTAATGTGATTGATTTGTTATTAAAGAGAGGTTTAGAGATACTCTTCCTGATATCTCTCTATATTACATTCTCTCACTGTGATTTGGTCTATTTTTCCTTTGAATTCTGCCAATTTTTGCTTTATATATTTTGAGATTATGTTATTAGGCTTATACTTATGTCTTCCTTATAGATTGATTCTTTTGTTGCTATGAAATGTGTGTGGTTTTTTTTATTTCTAGTAGTTATTCTTGCCTAAGACTATTTTGTCTAATATGAATACAATTATGTCAACTTCTTTATATTCATGTTTGCATGGTATAGCTGTTCTTATTCTTTTCCCCTTTAAACTTTCTATGTTAATATATTTCAGATGTTTCTATATATGTTTATATTTCATTTGATAATTTTTTTCTTTTAATTGGAGTGTTCAGTTTATTGTTACATGTACTACTGTTATGTATAGGTCTAATAAATCTGACTTCGTTTATATCTTCCCACCGGTTTTAAATTCTTTTTCTGTCATTTCTTGTCATATTTTAGATTATTCAAAAAATTTTACTATCCATTATGAGATCTATTAGTTTGTTAGTTATAAATTATTTTGCTATTCTTTAGTGTTACCCTAGATTGCATTATTCATCTCTGCCTTATTAGAAAATACAAGTTAGTGCAGTTACCCATTTATCAGAAAAATCTAGGGACCTTTATCTATATCCTTCCTGCATTTAGGTATTGTTCATGTATATTTTAATTCTACAGATATTTTAAGCCCTATGTATTTAATATCCATATACTTATCTTTTTTCATTACTCTTTATTTCTTCCTTCATGTATGTTCTTCTACCAGTGCTCATATTCTTCTGCTTGAAGAACTCCCTTTTATATTAGTGTATGTGTGCTGACCATTAAATATCTCAGATATTGTTTGTCTGGAAATATCCGTATTATTTTAATTCAATTTGAAGGATGTATTTTAAATTTCTTAAAATTCTAAGTTGCTGGTTATTTTCATCATGCATGTTAAAAGTGTTAATTGGTTGTCTTCCAACTATAATCATTTCTGTTTAGAAAATTGTAGTAGTCTTATTGCTGTTCTTTTGAAGGTTATATGTCTTTTTCCTCTGGCTGTTTTGAAAATTTCTTTGTCTTTAAATTTCAGAAGTTTTTACTTTTATGTGCCCTGGTGGTTTTTTTCTTTGTATATATCCTGCCTGAGGTTTATTTTGCCTTTTGAATCTGTGAGTTAGCATTCTTGATTATTAGATCTTTAAAACTGCTTCCACACCATTATATCAATTTTCCTTTTCTGTGACTTCAATTGTAATGTGTGTCAGGACATTTCCTTGTGTCTCATATGTCTCCTGTGCTCTTTCATGTACTTTCTATCCTTTCTTTTTTCTTTTCTTGTTTTAGTCTAGAGATTTTCTAGTAATTAATTCTCTCTTTAACTGTGTCTAATCTGTTAAGGCTATCTGTTGAGTTTTTAATTTCAGTGATTGTATTTTTCAATTCTAGAATTTATATATTCTTAAAGAAAAGATTCCAAGTCTTTGGTGAGAATCTACATTGTGTCATCAGTTTTATTAAACATGATAATCATAAAAATTCTCTGTCAGATACTGCAGAATCTATCTTACCTTGTGGATCTTTTTTCTTTTTTTTCCTTTTTCTTTAAGTTTGATATGATTTCTTTGTAAGCCTGCAAACTTTTTATTGGATGGCAACTATTATACATGAAAAATTTGTAGAGGTTTTGAATAAATTTTCAGCTGCTGGCAGGCAGTTAGAGAACAGACAGAGCAACTTTGTTCATTATGTTTGAGCTGTTGCAAGTCTGAGTTTTAGTATTTATAAGGCTCTGTTTATTTCTAGTTCTCCATTAATCCTAGGGTGTAGTCATTCAGGGATCTTAGTTGAAAATCTGGGGTGCCTACCAGGGGCATGCCTCCTGGATGGGTCTTGAACTCCAATTTTTATCTTCCCAGGACTGCCAGAAATTCTGTTTAGCTCTTTAACTGCTATTGCTAGTCTCTACTTGGCTTCCTGAAGTCTGTGCTGCTTATGAATTGGCAAAACATTGCGGAGTTAAGCAATGAGATTTTAGATTGACTTCTCTTTGCTTTCTTTTCTTTGGGGATCTTGGCCTTCTGGCCCTGCCTGCCTTAAGTGCCCTGAGTGCCAGTATTTGTCTTCCCAGGCCTGGGAGACAGTAAAAATGGTTGAGTTTTCTTCCTCTTAGCAGTTTTTATCTGGGGTAGGCAGTGTTGACACTCTCTCCCTCTTACACTCTTGCCACCCATCTTCCTTTATTCTTGCTGTATGTAATACAAATGTAATGGCTGGAGATCCAACAGCCAATCTTTGGACCATGAATTGACTTGAGGATGGAAGTCTTAAAGAGGATTCTAGAGAAGAAAGATTGAAGAGCCTGGAATCCTGTCGACTCTAGAGTCCTCATATCAGACCTAGAGGACTTAGATCTAGATTTCCTAGATATCAGGAGAGAAATCAACATCTTCTCTTGTTTTAGCCTTGCTACTTTAAGTTTTGTGCTTACCCAGTCAAATCTAATGCTAATTAATAGAGCAAATTTACATATTCATACATTCAACACTAATGTATTAAAGGTCATTGGTTTTTAGTCTTATATAGTTGTGACATAGATAATAATTGATATTCACTGAGTGAATGGTTTCATTGAAGGTTTATGTATTATATCTCCCATACTTGCCTAAATGCCATCACTTTAATTCCCACACAAGAAAACATGGAAATCCAAGTTAATGAGAGGAATGTTACTATAGAGGAAGACTTGAATACAAATGATTTTAGTTATTATTATTGGCAAATTACTTATGACATACCTACCAATTGATCCCAATAGACCATACTTAGGAATTACTGTACACTGTTTTGAAACAATACCCTTTTTTCCATTCCACAAATATAATTCCATGGGCAAAATATGATTATAGATCAATGTAAAGGGAGAAATAAAAAAAGTAAGGGATGATTTCATGTTCAGAAATTAGTGAGAAATTACATATAGAGGGTTGAAAGAAAAAAATGTTAAAAATGACACTAAGCTTTTGAATTGAAGGTCTGTCATGGTGATGCTGTTGGTTGTAAAAGGCAAATTAGGAAAGGGTTTCTTGTAAGAAAATCAATGTTTCATTACTTAAGATTGAAAACATGTTTAGTTGGTATGCTTCCTCTTTGATGTGTATTAATTCTCTGCATAATGTAAATTGTATAATATCAATATAAAAGGATTTCTTTACCTTTTCCGACTTTAAAGGATATTATAGAACTTTACTTTGGTTGCAGCTGTAACCTTATAATATTCTATAGCTGCCCCTATCTCCAGGCAGTATCTCAGAGACTGGTCTTAAAATATAATTCTTATGTATGTGGCAAAACTATGACTCCATTGAAAACAGTAATTCAACATAAAGCAGCATTATTTCCTTATTTTGACACAGATTATAATTAGCATCTTGGGATTTATGGTAGTATCTGTTCACATTTTTGAGGAATACACTTGGGAATGACTCATTATCCTGACTCACTTGTTGAATTTCACTGTCATTCAAAAGCTCTTTCATTCTGCCTTTCTTTTCCTGGCTTTATTTTTTTCTCCCAATGAATAGAATTGCTATAGTAAGTCTCACATTGCTGAATATATCCTTTGTTTTTTTCTTAATTGGTGTGTATATGCCACGCCTCAAGGCATATTCAAAGCTTTTACTTATGATGGCTGGCATTTTGTTGTTTAGTCTTGGCAGGAAGTGTAATATAGTGAGAGTTAGTAGTGTGTAAGAGTAGTAAGACAACAAGCTCTTTGTTAATAAGATGAATGTATAAATACTTCATAATTTACTTTAGTGGAAACATGCATCTGTTGTTTAGAAATGTACTATAAATTTTGTTGTACCCAATTAAAGCCATCAGGCCTAGTAAATATTTCTGCTTAACAATTGAGCTGGCCAAATTATTTCCAAGAATATTTGACCAAGCAAAATTCCAGGGAAATATTTTAAATAGTCCTTAGAGTTTATAATAGGATCAGACTAAGGACTTAAATTTGATGAGTTTTCCTGCACTATGTTTATGTTATCAGAGAAAAGCTTGGATGGTCTTTCTCCATTGCTGGTAGGAGTAGGGTCCTTGGGGCACCTCTGGAATAAGCATTTCTAGAGGCCCCCTGGAAGGATGAGACGCTGTAGAAAGTTTTATTTTCATGGAATTACATCCCTTGGTTTCTAAAGTCACATTTCCCTTAATCCAGTCCTGTAAGAGGTGCATCTGGGGATTCAGCAGAGCTAGAAGCAAAGCCAGTGTCCAGAGGTGTTCCACTCCTTGGTAGAGTTGGGTCCGGTACAGCATCAGGCTAGTTGCAGTCCATCAGTCCATTGTGTGGGGTCCATTTAGCTGTGGGCCATGTAGGTGAGTGCAGGAGTGTGTTAATGTCTATATGATACTCTTGTAATCAACGTAGATATTAATAACAGGAAAGGAGCAAAGGAAAGGCCAAATCCTGTAGGCGTAGGCATGTGATTTATGCACCTTTGCTAGGAAGCTGCAGTTTAACACTCCCAGGGGGCCACCTGTCTGTTCCCCTCAGATCCTTGGGGGCAGGGACAGGACAGGGAAGGAACAGGCACATGCTCAGTCTGGGTGACACACGGAAGGTTTGGGCCTGTCAGTTGCTCCGCAAGCCAGCAGTCATGTGTGAGCAAACAAAAAAGTGAACTCCTTTGTTTAGGAGATTAAATATTCCAATCTTCCCACGCTTGCAGTGGCTGCCTGCTCTGGCCAGTGACCTGTTCCCAGATGTGACTGACAGACCCGTACCTTCCCTGCATCACCCAGACTTTACTGGGTATGTGTCTGTTCTTTCCCTGTCCTGTCCCTCCCTTCCAGGATCTGAGGGGAATAGACCAATGACCCCTGGGGAATGTTAAACTGTAGCTTCCTGGCAAAGCTGTATAAATCACATACCTATAATATTTGGCCTTCCCTTTGCTCCTTTCCTGTTATTAATAACTAGCTTGATTACAATATCATATAGACATTAACACAGTTGTGTGCACAAGATTTGGAGACAGCGAGGCCTGGGTTTGATTTGTGGTACCACCACTTAATGGCTGTGCAATTGTGGGCCAAGTTAACCTATGTTTATGTTTCAGTTTTCTCATCTCTACAGTGATGCCTGTGTCACAAGGGTTGTGTTAGGATTACATTAGAAAATTTTTATTCATTCATTTAGTCATTCATTAAGTTTACTGAGCATCAGTTTTGTGTCTGGCACTGTACTAGGCACTAGTTTACAGTGGTAAGTAGAATAACATGGCCTGATTTGTGGATCCATTGGCGAAGACAGAAAGCAAACAAGTAAACAAACAATAAAATAATTTAAAATTACAGTATTCTTTGTGAAGAAGATATCAAGGCACCATGTAAGAGAACAGTTAAAGGAGGATCTCCCTAAACAGGTAGCTCTTTGTCCAAGATGGGAAGGAAGAGGGAAGAGGGGTAGGGTGGAGAGGAGAATTCCAGACAGAGGGAATAGAATGTGGGTTGGTCCTGAAGCACCTACACAAAAAGGTTGCTATTAGGAACTAAAAGGAGACCTGTCTGGTAGGAGTACTGCTTCAAATTGTGAAGAGTAAGATAAATAGCTATTCATGATCTGTGTGGTGCTTGACTCATGGTGTATGATTTATGTTAGTTGGTATCATTGTTATTATAATGATCCCTTATTTATTTAGATGTTATGGTTACTTCCAGGGCTGTCACTTAATACCTTGAAGGAAGCAAATAGCTTGCAAAATAGATGCCAGAGTCAGTGTATTAAAACTTTTGTGTGCTGTTTAGAGAGGCCTTTAGGTTCTCATTCAGCTTGTTGATAATTATTTTTCATACTGCTCACATAAATTTTGTTACTTGATTTTTTATAGCAGCCTAGAAGTGGCAAATTAGGGCATGAATTTAGAGATTTTCTAAAAGCAGCAAGGTTTAGTGTAATAAAATTTACAGTGACTGATTATTAAAAATGTGAGATGATGAAATTTTTTTTCAGATTTAGTGAGGTATATATTTACATACTGTGAATTCATTCAAAGCACACAGCTTGATGAATTTTGTAATTACATCATAATGCTGCCACCTTGTGATATAGAAAAATTCCAACAAAAATCCTAAAAGTTCTTTTTAAAAGATTTTTAATTGATTTTTTTTAGAGAGAGAAAGGAAGAGGAAGAGAAAGAGAGAGAGAGAGAGAGAGAGAGAGAGAGAGAGAGAGAGATGTGAGCGCAAAACATTGCCTACCAGGGATCAAACCCACAACCCGGGCATGTGCCCTGACCAGGAATTGAACTGACAACCTTTCAGTGCACAGGTGACACCCACACTGGCCAGGGTGGAAATGTTGGAGATAGGTTTTACTTAGATGTTAGAAAGGTATTCGATAAACTTCTGTGATGCCACCACAGATGAGAAGTGATAGGTCATTTAAGGATTTTATAATTTATTGATGGACCATATTTACATTTTTGTCAGTCAGAATGAAGGTCTTTGTTAGTGTGTCTTAGGGTCTTAGCTAATTCAACAGTTTTTCAGTAGCTAGAATGAAAATTTGGTTATGATAATTGGATTTATGAAGGAAGAGGTAGGGTCCAAAGTTGACAGAGATAGCTTGAGAAAGGTTTTGAAATTCAGACTTAGAAAAGCTTTACAGGTTCGAATAATGAAGTAAAATGAAAAACAGTTTTAATTACAAATGATAGAATGCTAAGTTCTACACTGAGATTGAGACAGCTCTTAAGAGAGTACTGAGAGATTTTCAATGAAGTATATGCTAATTATGAGCCCATTAATGGACTTGCCAGTCAGAAAAGGAAAGTGAATGGTTTGGTTGCAGATCAAGGGAGGTAATAGAGTTGTTCTCTTCACATCAGACTTTTTCTGGGGTATCGTGTTGAATTAGGGTGTCAGATTTCAGAGGGGACTTTAATAAAATGTCATGTGTTGTGCAATATATCTCAGTGATTGTTATTTATAGGTTTGTCATGTGAAAGCCTAATTTTGTTTAGAACTAAAAGGAAGACATTTCTAATAATAATTAGAACATTTCAAGATAGAATGGGCTGACTTGTGAGATTTTGGAAGCATTAAACTAAGTAACCACTTACTAAGGATGTGATATGAGAGATGTCATCATTTGTGGGAGGTTGAGCTAGATACACTTTCATATCCTTCCAATTCCTTTAACTTTTAAAAAACTTGTTACTTCTTAGATACCTTACAATTAATCTTATTAATTTTGTCCCTAAAACTTTATTAATAATAAATATCTTATGTTTATATAGTACTTTAGGTTTTAAAATGCTTTTATGAGGCCTGATTAAATGTTATGGTCACAAGAATTCTACAGGTTGGGCAGAAAATGTTTTACAATTTTAATTTAATTTAATTTTATGTTTTTATTGATTTTTAGAGAGATAGGAAGGGAGAGGGATAGAAAGATGGAAACATCGATGAGAGAGAAACATCATTGATCTGCTGCCTTCTGCACACTCCCCACAGGGGACTTAGCCCGCAATTCCGGGCATACTATATATACCCTGACCAGGAATCAAACTGGTGACTTCTTAGTTCCTGGGTCCACGCTGAGGTATACCAGCTGGGCTTACAATTTTTAGACAGTTGCATTTTTTTAAAATTTAAATTCTTGTTGAAAGTATTACCTATGTCTCCTTCCCTCTCCCCCCCACCCCCATTGACCTCTCTCCCTGGCAGCTGCCACCCCCCAGCACATGCCCTCACCCCCTACTCTCTTGTGTTCTTTGGCTATGCTTATATGCATGCATACAAGTCCTCTAGTTGATCTCTTACAGTCTTTATTTTTTTTTTACCCCCGCTTTCCCTCTGAGGTTTGATGGTCTGTTCGAAGCTTCTATTCTATGTCTCTGAATCTATTTTTGTTGCACAGTTTATGTTGTGAATTGTATTCCACAAGTTTATTAAAGTACTAGAGGCCTAGTGCACAAAAATTTGTGCACTTGGGGAGGGGTGTCCCTCAGCCTGGCCTATGCACTCTTGCAGCCTGGGACCCCTCAGAGGATGTCCACCTGCTGGCTTAGGCCCACTCCCTGGGGGACCAGGCCCAAGCTGGCAGTCAGACATCCCTCTGGCAGCCCGGGAGCCTCGGGGGATGTCCACTTGCCAGCAGGGAGCAGGCCCAAGCTGCAGGCTGACATCCTTAGTGATGCTGAGGAGGCGGGAGAGGCTCCCACCACCAGCACTGTACTGGCAGCCGTCAGCCTGGCTTGTGGATGAGCAGAGCTCCCCCTGTGGGAGCGCACTGACCACCAGGGGGTAGCTTCTGCACTGAGCGTCTGCCCCCTGGTGGTCAGTGTGTGTCATAGTGACCAGTCATTCCCAGTCGTTCCGCTGTTAGGGTCAGTTTGCATATTACCCTTTTATTATATAGGCTAGAGGCCTGGTGCATGGGTGGGGGCTGGCTGGTTTGCCCTGAAGCGTGTCCCGGATCAGGGTGGGGGGTCCCACTGGGGTGCCTGGCCAGCCTGGGTGAGGGGCTGATGGGTGTTTGCAGGCTGGTCACACCCCCTTCAGGGTGGGGGTCCCCACTGGGGTGCCTGGCCAGCCTGGGTGAGGGGCTGATGGCTGTTTGCAGCTGGTCACACCCCCTTCAGGGTGGGGGTCCCCACTGGGGTGCCTGGCCAGCCTGGGTGAGGGGCTGATGGCTGTTTGCAGCTGGTCACACCCCCTTCAGGGTGGGGGTCCCCGCTGGGGTGCCTGGCCAGCCTGGGTGAGGGGCTGATGGCTGTTTGCAGCTGGTCACACCCCCTTCAGGGTGGGGGTCCCCGCTGGGGTGCCTGGCCAGCCTGGGTGAGGGGCTGTTGGCTGTTTTCAGGCTGGCCAAGCCCTCCGGCAACGGAAGCTCCCAGCCTCTCCTTTTTTTCTTTTTTCTTTTTTTATTCTGGGGTTTATTTACCTTCTATAATTGAAACTTTGTTTCTTTGGGTGGAGCTCAGAGCTGCCTGCAGCATGTGGGAAGCTTGGCTTCCTCCATCATTGGGGCAACCAAGCCTCCTGCTTGCTCCAGCTCCGTGGCTGCCGGCTGCCATCTTGGTTGGGTTAATTTGCATATAGTCGCTCTGATTGGCTGGCGTGCATGGCTTATGGCATAGCGAAGGTACGGTCAATTTGCATGTTTGTCTTTTATTAGTGTAGATGTTCTTGAAAAGGACCTCTGTTGGCACAACTACATTTGGTAAGATCAATGTTTTATAGAAAATATGACTTAAAGGGGAAAAATACCCTTGAAAAGGCTTAAAGGCATTTCAAAAACACTTTAAATCAGCGGTCGCCAAGCTTTAAGACCTCACGGACCATAAGTGGTCCGTGGACCACCAGTTGGCGATAACTGCTTTAAATCAAAGTCCTGTAAGAAATCCATTTTAAAACAACCCAGATTTATCGCAGTAAGCGAATTAATCAGGAAAGTTGCAGTGTAATCTGCTGTAGCAGATTCTCCTGTAACCTTTGTTATTTGGTTGAACTTATTTTTAAAGTATTTGAACTAGCCCTTAATAGCATAAAATGTAGTGGTTTTAGCATTTGTATTATTATTTTTAAAATTTATTATTGTTTTTATTGATTTCAGAGAGGAAGGGAGAAGGAAAGATAGAAACATCAATGACGAGAGAGAATCATTGATTGGCTATCTCCTGCATGCCCCCTGCTGGGGATTGATCCCACAACCCAGGCATGTGCCCTTGACTGGAATTAAACCTGGACCCTTCAGTCCACAGGCTGATGCTCTATCCACCAAACCAAAGCAGCTAGGGCCATTTGTATTATTCTTTAATTTTTGCAGTTCTCAATAAAGTGCTAACACTTTTGAAAATTATTGCAGTGAGTAAGGATATGCTTCTCTGGGCCTGGTTTTTGATTCACATGTTAAGAATGTAGAATATAGACACTTAATTTCCTCTTTCTGCACCACACTGCTCCCCAGCCTACATGGTGTGCTGAGTGGAAGAGCAAGTATTAATTGGTTTTCTTTTGGTAACAAGAAAGAAGTGGTTATGTGGCCATAGTTTCTGTCTCTTTGAATTTGTATTCTTTCCTTCCTTCTTTTAGAGCAGTAAAGAAAACTGAAAGGTGAAGGCATTCTATCAGAAAAGGCTGAGGTGACTTATTTTTTTACTTTTCTATACTTTTAAAAAATATGTTTTTATTGCTTTTTAGAGAGATAGGAGGGAAGAGAGTTAGAGAGAAACATCATCAATTGGCTGCCTCCTGCACGCCCCCCCTACTAAGGATGGAGTCCGCCATCTAGGCATGTGCCCCGACCAGGAATCGAACAAGTGACTTCTTGGTTCATGGGTTGAGGCTGGGCTAAGGTGGCTTATTCTTGACCCTTCTAATGTTCCCGATCATTGGGGGCTAAAAGAAGGGTGTGGTAGAGAAGGGAACCATTTGCTTGTGTAGAAGTAGCTACGTTGGAATAGTATTAAATCTTCAACTTTTCCCTGTAGAGGGATTTTTCTCCTAACATTATCTTTACAATTGTTTAAATGATTTTTATATTTTGACTAGGTAGAACATACACATGGTAAAAATTGAAGGTCTACTAAAGGTATCCAGTGAAAAATGCGTCATTTCATTCAGTTATCTACTTTTGATCTCCCCCAGGATAACCACTATTAACTTTGTATATTTATGTGCATCCCTAATCCCCGACCATAAGTTGTATGACTGTTTTGAACCTTGCTTTTTTTCCCTATTTACAATATATCTTGGAAATAATTTCAAATCAGTACATAATTTTCCTTCATGATTTTTAATAGCTGAATTGGTGTACTTATGTTGTTTGCAGTCTTTGCTGCTGCACTGTGAAGTTGGCCTTACTTATAAAGAAGGAATTGGTGTTGCTATTATAAATACCTTCTATAATTTCAGATGTTCACTCAGTGAGTTTAAACAGTGCTTTGTAAGAAATGTTTAACACAGTGAGAAAGATGGCAGCTCTCTTATGTAAAATGTGTTTTTATTTATAGTCAATCGTCTTGAGATAAGGTAAGATTTCATGCAGAAATTGGCATAACTCATTAAATACTAGTACATCATTCTGGAAGAGGCTCGTTTTTTTTCTTAATGATTTTTTTTAGAGTCTTACTCTACTGTGTAAAATATGGATTTAGAAAATGATTGAACCTATGTATACGATTTTGGCCTGGTAATTGAGGGTGAGAGATTGGGATGGGGATGGAATGGATAGATTACTGTAAAGAATCCTAAATATGAACCTGGAGCCCAGTGGCAGCACTTTCCTCTCCTTTCATGTAAGATTATTGCTTTTATTATTTTTATTTCATTTATTGATTTTGACAGAGAGAGAGAAAGAAACACTAATTTATTGTTCCACTTATTTATGCACTCACTGATCAATTCTTGTATACCTGACCGGGAATTGAACCCTCCAGCTTTTGGTGTACTGGACAATGTTCCAACCAACTGAGCCACACTAGCGAGGGCTAAAACATATATTTTATAATAAAACGAGAGGCCTGGTGCACAAAATTTATGTATGGTGGGGGTGGGGGAAGGGTCCCCTCAGCCCAGCCTGCACCCTCTCCAATCCAGGACCCCTTGGGGATGTCCGACTGCCGGTTTAGGCCCCATCCTCTCACAATCTGGACGCTGCTCTACTAACTGCCCCCCCTGCCTGCATGATCACCCCTAACCGCCTCTGCCAGCTGGCCTGATCACCCCAACTTCCCAACTGCCCCCCCCCCCCCCCCCCCCCCGGGCTGGTTGCCCCACACACCCCGGGGTTTGGGCCTTTAGGGCCCCCCCACAAACCCCCCTGCACCCCCTGCTGCTGTCACTCACGAGCTGCTGTTCGTCGTTTGTCGCCCCTCAATAACCCTCCCGGCCGGTCACCCCATGCAGCTGTTTGGTCATCTGGTGCAATGGTCACTTAGGCTTTTATATAGATAGATATAGATAGATTAATATATGTGTTTTATTGGTCATTCAGAAAAAAATACAAAAATGTAAAAGGAAAATAAAATTATTCCTATTTCTTTTGGAAGTTAAAATGTTTGTTAACATTTTGGTGTATTTCATTCCAGTCTTTTTTTTGTTTGTTTATGGACTTTTTTGTTTGTTTTGTTTTGCATAGTATTTGATTTATTGTTTTATTGTTTGGTGTTGGAGTAATTCTAGGTGTTGGGTGGCTCAGTTGTGGTGGTATCTGTCATTTAAGACTTCTGTAGATCACATCTAGAGGGCTTATGTTGTGTTGTTACTGGCATTGGGGTTCTTGGGTTCCCCAGATAGAGATCAAGAGGAAACCCCAGAGAAATTTTTTGGACAGATTTTTTTAAGCTTATGCTCAAGCACAGGGGAGGCAGCAGAGAGAGAATGAAGGTCCTCTGAATTGACCGTGGGGCTGGCTCTGCTTGGATGCTTCTATAAACTGAGGACGAAGCAGACTTGCATGAAAAAGTGAAACTTTTGAAAAAGGTGGGCTTGTGGAATTTTCCATGTCTGGGTAGGAGAAACAAGTGGTTAGAAGGGAGATAAAATTTTGCATTTTTTGAGCAGGGAATAGAGGGGTGGTGACATACTTGTGGTTAGCTTATCTGTGTTTTTTTTTCTGGCCATCTGGTGTCCTTGGGATCTCAGGCCCAGGTCCATATACTGTCTCCACGTTACCTTAATAAATCCCTCAATTCAGAACTACTTAGAAAATATTACTTATTTTCTTTTTGAGGCCATTACATTTTATGTTTTCCTTTGTTTTGTTTTACTCCAACCACGGAACTTAGTGTGTTTGTGATAATGAGTAGAGAAAAAAGCAAAGCTACTTTGATAGGCTTGAGCCAGGTAGCTTAGGCTCACTCACTGGGCAGGTGACCTGCTTTCATACTGACAATCCTTGAATCAAATTCATGCCTCAGGAAGATTGCCAATTGTTACATGTCATGGCCTTCAGGAGTTGCTCCAATGTTGAAATTTTCAAATGCCAAGGATGAGATGAGAGCCACTCTTAGAGAGCAGATCCTAGTGAACCTCATATTTCAAGAATAAGCAGAAGAGAAGGAATTAACACAGAATATTGAGGGAAAAAATAGCAAGGGTAGGAGAACTGAGGGGAAGTTGTACAATTTAGGCAATGAATTTCAAGACTAAGGAAATATTTTATATTGTCAAATACAGCTGAGATGTCAAATTAAAGGTTACCTTTCTCAGGTCTTTCCAGACTCCCCCAACCAGAGTCCAGTTCTCCCTCTTATGTTCTCACAGCATACTGTATGTATATGTTTCTTGAAGCCTTTATCACGATGTGGTGTTTGGAGTCCCCCGCTACCTTGGGCAGGCTCCCTGATCGTCCCCCCCACTGCAGGGTCCAGAGCACATGGCTAGCTCTCCATCAACACTTCTGAATAAACAGATGACTACAAAAATGGTGGCTAATTATATAATCACTTTCCAAATGTCTCATTATAAAGCTAAAAGAACTTTCTTACTTAACCTGTTCTTGACCAACAAAATGCCAAAAGTGAAGAGGACTTGTTCGTTGGTCCTAGACAGTTACTTATTGAAGATATTACAGTATTAATGTGCTGCACTGCTGATTTTGCTCTAATTCAGATGGAAAATTCTTTCACTTATATTTTGGTATAAGTCAAAAGCTAATAATTTAAATTAGGCACATTTATGTTCCAAGATGATATTCAAATCGAATTGACACAATAATTTTACTAAGTGCATTGTGTGAAACAGCTGTGCTTCCATTGAGGCAATGATGCAATAAATTTACTCCCCATTCCTTTAGCTTTTGTGAAAATATTAACTTTGTCTTATTAAGACCTCTTTGTCAGGAAAATACTAAAGTTTTTGCACAATATTATATGTTAACAAATTGCCAGTAGTAGTGTCGGAAATACTGTTTTTTTAAAGTTTGATGTACTTTAGGGTTGATGAATCTTTACTCTGAAAAACATATGTGTTATGTAAAGAAAAAATAAAGATTCGATTTTAAAGGGTTTGAAAAAAATAAGAGTGGGACTGGGTTATATTGAATAGAGAGTACAAGTTAAAGACTGAAATCCATTGACCGGGAGCTCACATTTCCCTGTTTTCTGACCAGGGTCTGGCAGTTGATAACTAGTACAGCATAAAAAACTAAGCTTAATTGTACCTAGTCATATATGAAAGCAATATATAGTTGTCCCAGTTTAACATTTGGAAATATTTGCTTGCTTGTTCATAATAATCAGATACTATTGAAATCTATTTTATATCCTTAAAACTCTGTGGCAGCTTTATGGTATCAGTGGAGTAAAACCTTGGGAACTTGGCTATCTGGAAAGGTACAGGAATTAGTAATTTGGGAAGTCATCATTGGCAGATCTGGGGAGGTTTCTCTTTGTACCGGGTCAGGAGGGAGTAGGTATTACTGAGGAAGTATACCAGTGCATGGAGGCTTTAGCAGTGAACTCCACCCCCCTGCTTCCTGGTTCCTATGCACTAGCTGGTAGCTTAAACTTTATTAATTTAGAGGTTCACAGACACATTTCTCTCCCTTTTTCTCTCTGTCTGTCTCTCAGCATAGTGAGCAAGAGGACAGACTTTGGAGCCTTCTGGATGTCCGAGTGAATTGAGGCTCCCACACTAATATAGCCTTGGGCAAGTTGCTTGACTTCTAAGTTTTGTTTAAAATGTAAATGACAGTAGGGCTATTTGAATATGAAATAAGATAATGTATGGCCTGACCGGTGTGGCTCAGTGGATAGAGCGTCGGCCTGCGGACTGAAGGGTCCCGGGTTCGATTCCCGGTCAAGGGCATGTACCTTGGTTGCGGGCACATCCCCAGTTGGGGGTGTGCAGGAGGCAGCTGATTGATGTTTCTCTCTCATCAATGTTTCTAACTCTCTATCCCTCTCCCTTCCTCTCTGTAAAAAATCAATAAAATATATTTTAAAAAAAAAAAAAAAAAAAAAAAAAAAAAAAAAAAAAAAAAAAAAAAAAGATAATGTATGTACCTAGCACAGTGACTGACACATAACAGTTAAACAAACGTGAGCTATTAATAAACAAACTATTTTTCCTGAGTAGCCTTCATTTTTTTCCCAACAGCTTTTCTGGCCTCTTTTCTATTCAGAAACACCCCTTTTGTCCTCCTATTGATTGGTGGACACTTCCCTGGCCTGTTTCCCTTATTTGCTTTGAGGATCCCCGTTGACAGATTCTCTTGATAAACCTTCGTTCATTTGCTTGCCATTTTATTTTTTTCAAAGGCCGTGTAGAGTGATTAAGAGCACTCTGGAGACTTTTTGCCTTGTTCCAGATGCCCCTTCTAAATTTCAAAGCTGTGTGATCTTTGTCAGTTATTTAACTTAACAAATTCTCATCTGCTAAATGAACAATAATGATATCTATCTCATAGTTTTGATATGAAGGCATTAAATGAAATATTATACATAAAACATTTATATCATGCAAAATAAATGCTAGCTATGATTTAGGAGCCCAGTTCCCTAGTTGGTACTTAATTCATCTAGACCACCACATATGTGTTGCACTTTTGATGTTTGTTAATGTAAAATAAATCTTACTTATCCAAGTCATCCTAACACAATATTATTAGCACAATAAGAGTAACAGAATGTAAAGAATACTTATATTAAACACACATACACCTGGGAGATACTTATAATGTTCTTAGGATTCGTTTAGTGAGGTATGTTGACTGCAACTGCATGTTGTGAGAATTATGTGGTGTTGTGTTTGGAGCTTAGGGCACTCTTCTTCAATGTTATCAGTTCATGTTCTTCTTCAAATGATTAAATGGATGACAGCTTCAGTGTGATATGACATTTGTATTGATTATGTCCTAAATTGCTTGTTTTTGATGGCCTTCTGTCCAATTTGAACCTAAGGGCATTCGGGAACTTGTTTATCCTATATAATGAAGAGGCAATTTGCAAATTGACCTTCACACCCTCGCACAAGATGGCTGCCTCCATGTGGTCACAAGATGGTCGGCTAGGGAGGGCAGTTGGGGGCGATTGGACCAACAAGAGAGGGCAGTTAGGGGTGACCAGGTCGGCAGGGGAGGGCAGTTGGGGGTGACTGGGCCTGCAGGGGAGCAGTTAGGGGTGACCAGGTTGGCAGGGGAGGGCAGTTGGGGGTGATCAGGCTGGCAGGCAGAAGCAGTTAAGGGCAATCAGGCAGGCAGGCAGGCGAGTGGTTGGGAGCCAGCAGTCCCAGATTGTGAGAGGGATGTCCACAGGGATCGGGCCTAAATGGGCAGTCGGACATCCCCTGAGGGGTCCCAGATTGGAGAGAGTGCAGGCTGGGCTGAGGGACACCGCCCCTACTCCCCAGTGCACGAATTTCATGCACCGGGCCTCTAGTGTATTAATACAAGTCTTCCTGTGTGCTACTCAGTTGTTCTGGTGGGCAGTCTGAATTCTCTCATCCCTTTTGTCTTATATTTGGTCTATAAGAATTAGCTGCATTTGTATCATTTCTTCAACCCCTTGGGCTGACTTCAACACAAATTTTTGTTGTAATGAATATAACTGTACATGCTTACAATTGTGAATCAGCTGAAAGAGTTATGAAATTTAAGTAAATAATATGGATTCAACAGAATTGTTTCTATAATCATAGAAATTACTAATGAAGGCATTTGATTTTATCATCAAGTAAAAGTATATTTTAGTAAAGTTAATATCAGTATCCACTGGTGAATACTCTGTCAATTTTTTAACTGTTTCTCAATTATTTTCTGTTGTTTTCCTAAAACACACAACTTAAAACGTAACAGAGCCAGTACAGTTGCTTATGGCTACAAAAAATATTTCATATTAATGGCTGTTGGATCCTCTACAACACTACTGGCCTCCATTTTGCACAAATAATTGACAATGTAGTGTGATAAGATTGGAAAGTTACTGGAACCTAGAAAACACAACCGTTAAGAATTCATAGGTTGCCGAGCCGGTTTGGCTCAGTGGATAGAGCGTCGACCTGCGGACTGGAGGGTCCCAGGTTCGATTCCGGTCGGGGGCATGTGTCTTGGTTGCGGGCACATCCCCGCTCGGGGGCATGCAGGAGGTAGCTGATCGATCTCTCTCATCGATGTTTCTGGCTCTCTATCCCTCTCCCTTCTTCTCTGTAAAAAATCAGTAAAATATATTTTAAAAAAAAGAATTCATAGGCGTTTCTAAGAAAAGAAATAGCAGAAGTGAGAAGAAATATAAAAGGATCCTTCACTTAAACTTCAGCAAAATGGCTTGGTGGTAAGAAACAGGGCTTTGAAATTAGAAAGCCTAATTTTGAAGTCCTGCTCTGTCATTTACTTACCGTAGGATCAGAATGACATAACCTCGCTACTCCTCAGACTCCTCAGTTTGTAAACTGGGGATAGTATTAAACTAACAGGGTAGGTGGTTCACTGTGAGGATTATGAGATTATGTATATAAATGCCCAGCATGGTGTCTGGCAGCAATAAACTCTGACTAAACAGGTTATAAAGTATCCACAAACAAGGAGTTGTTTCAAACCAGTCTTGTGTCATCTATTAAAACGATCATACGTGGCGGAATTGCAGCTAAGGTATAATCTTGAGTTTGCCAGCAAGTGTAGGTGGGTTTAAGTGAGTAAAATGACTCATGTTTGTCTTGGTTCTAAGTATCTATTGTTGGCAATTTTATCATCATTCAACCCTGCCCCCAAAATGGGAATTACACTCATATTCAACAACCAGTAATTAAGTTTTTCATCAGTAGTCATGGTATTTATTTAAGTAATATTACACCACTTCATATCCTTTTCCTATGTGAATCATTTTACATATAAATGTAGGAGTTACTTGTCTGATTGGGAGTTCTAGGGAACCAGTAATGATAATTATTCTCTTTGAGAACTAAGACACAGGAGAATGACAGATGAAGATCAGAATGACTCCTCTTGGCTGATTGCAGGACACTTGACATTATATCTGAAGTGAAAGGGTTTATTTACCTCGTCTTGACTTAGACAGACTTACCCCCAGAAAAACAACCCTAGGCCTCCCCTCAGGACAGCTGCCTTCCTACGTGGAGAGCAGAGCAGAGGGCCTGCACGCAGGGACAGGGTGGCTGAGAGAGAAGGGCTGGAGCTTGGCCTCAGCCTTGCTCAGGTGCTCCTTTCAGACTCCTTGACCCCCCAACTCCTGCCCCGTGAGAGGAGTAAGGGAAGAGTGGGGAGAGAGTTCAGAGTTACTTGAAGCCTGATGGAAGCACACAGCCAGGTCAACATGACCTTCCAGAACAGAAAGAGAGACTGTGAAATTCTGTGAGTAGATTGGAAACTAGGTAAAGGGAAAGCACGTGGAGAAGAGTGGATTAGAATGTAGAGATAACAGACAAGTTCTGGTTTTCTGCATCATTTAAGAGCCCCTGACAAGCATACATTCACTCCTTCATCTCCATCTGTTTGCCTCTGCTTATTTATCCATCCATTCATTCCTTAATGGATATGAAGGATTAGTAAATAATCAGAAGTGTTAGAAATAGATCGTGACTTCTCATATCTGAATTTTACACTCAATAGAATCTTAAATGCTATTTTGAAATAGAATTAAAAAAACAAATAAAAGATATGAGAAAGCTAAGAATCTTTGGCAAAGGTGTACTTTTTGCAGTGAAGGGATATCTATATTCTAGGATCTATCATAGTGTCTAGCACATGGTAAATGCTCACTAAATATTTCTTAAAACGATAAGAAAAATTACTCAAAATTAATTATTAATGTGAATTAATCAGTTAAGTACTTAATATATCAATTTGTTTTTAAAATTGGATTTATATACTATTTTCCAGATATACATTCACTGCAAAAAGTAAGAATCTTTGCCAAAGATTCTTAGCTTTCTCATATCTTTTATTGTTTTTTTTAAAATATATATATATATATATTTTTTTTTAATTGATTTTTTTACAGAGAGGGAGAGGGATAGAGAGCTAGAAACATCAATCAGCTGCCTCCTGCACACCTCCTACTGGGGATGTGCCCGCAACCAAGGTACATGCCCTTGACCAGAATCGAACCTGGGACCTTTCAGTCTGCATGCAGGCTGATACTCTATCCACTGAACCAAACCGGTTAGGCCTTTATATTTTTTTAAAAAAATTCTGTTTCAAGATAGCATCTTTGAAGACTGTTGGGTTTATGGCATTGGTTCTTTCATGCATTTAGCTTTCACCTTTGGCTTTCCCCTCCTTGATCATGATTATTTATACTGTTTTTATAATGGCAGCTATGATGAGAATCTTTTGTTGTGTTGTTACCAAGTGAACATGAGAAAGAGGGAAGGAAGCCAGGTGAGTTTTCTAAGATTATTACACTGTGGGGAAAGGAAGGAGAAAAAAGGGTTTTTGAGGTTGTGCACTTTTTGATAAGACATTTGTTTAACATAGAGTTAACGGAGTTATGAGAGATAGAAATGGGACTGGGCTGGAGTGCAAAGGAGCACTAGATTATAGACACCCCCACTTCCACCCCAAAGGAGGGAATAAAGGGACAGGAGATTTTGGATCAGTTTTTCTCACAGTAACACAGATGGTGCTTTTGGCTTAGGCTTCTTCAGTATCCCAGGACGCTATTTAAGAATAAGCTTTCTTGCGGGGGAGGGGACCAGGTATATGTAACTTTGAGGTGCCCATATTTAATTTCATCTTGCACAGAATGGCCTGTTAAAATAAGCAGTATTTCGAGTTATCTTATGACTGTAGCACCTTCCTTTATTTTGTTTGTTTTTAGTTGTATTTTGTAGTTGATCTGCTTAATTCTGCTTATTTCTCCTCTGAGCATTCCTTTCAGCCTGGATCTAGAGCACAGCAAAATAAACGTTGAAGTTTTAGTAGTGGTGCCTACTAAGATTTTACAATTTAAAGAATCTTTTTTTTTTTGAATTTTTGTGAGTTTATTTGAGCCAAATTAAAGAATCTTTATTGTTGATATATCTTAGTGTTATATTGAGGAAGTAATCCAAATAACTGAAACCGTTGCTTAGGTACTGTTGATTCATAGACCCTCTTTTGGTTGAAAGATGAGATGGAATTAAGGAACTCAAATCACAGACATGAATAACTTATTCAAATTACTTCAGGAAATGAGTATGTGCCATGTGAATACATTGAACTTGAAATGAAAGCTACCAGGAACTGAAGCATAAAGCGGCTTCAGGGCTGGGCTGACTCTTTTTGAGGCAAAAGGGTCTCTCTAGTGATGACTCTGCTTTGCTCTGTATATTAGGTACTATTTTCCTCTCTGCAACAGCTGCTTTTTCTCAGCTTACTGGTCATTTCTGCTTTCTCATTTTTTTCAGCTGTCTTGGTCACTATTGACTATTGTGCTTTTTACCTCCTGATGTTTCATTTAACTCCCATTGCAAGTGGACTCTCTCAGTTTATCCTAGTTCAAATTCCTAAGAGAGGATTGGTTGAATAAATTATGTTAATGTGTCGGGAAATTTTACAACTATCAAGAAGGTTGAGGTAGAAACACTGATGTATTGGAACCAGCTGAACTTTCTGTTCAGTGACATCACCTTGGTAGCTTGGTATTGGCCATCATAGGGGAATACCACAGCATGGAAGTTGCTAAACCCTTATTGGCACACCACTGGGGAGATCTGTAGGTGTTGAAGTGCACAATCTCCAAGATGTACTGTTAGACAAAAGAGAGTAAGGTGTTGGATTACTTATAAGATGATTCTAGTGTTTGAACAGAAGAGAGAGATTTAAATATATGTGTGTGCGCCTGCATGCATGCAGATCTGAGTGTGGTGTGGAGAGTGCTTTTGGTAGGTAAAAGTGGCTGCTTCTAGGGTGGAGGGTTAGGTTTGGAGTGGGGTGTATTTGTGCAGATCAGAGTTCAATAATCATATTAATGATATTGTAACAATAATGTTAATATCATTTACCTCAACCTCAAATATTATGATGAGGTATATAGGAAGGAAATATAATCCTAATATTGAAAAATGAACTCTCTTTTTCCATATACCATCAGATTCACAGCCATGCCCCTTTGTACATTATGTCATATTTGATTGACTTAACACTGTTTTGCTTGTTATGAGATTTCTAATAGTCCCCTCATCTTCTTTAAGTGTTTTTTATATGTAAGCTTTTACTGTATCATTAATAATATCCAGGATCTATGTTGTCTGGAATACACATTTTTATTGAGAAACTTTGTGTTTCCTATTCTAATATAGGCTGGTTACTCTCTAGGCCAGTGGTCGGCAAACTGCGGCCCCTTGAGTGTGGCTCTTCCACAAAATACCACATGCGGGCGCACACGTACAGTGCAATTGAAACTTCATGGCCACACTCAAGGGGCCAAAGAGCCGCATGTGGCTCGCGAGCCGCAGTTTGCCGACCACTGCTCTAGGCAATTACACAGTTGGCATCTGGAAATGTCTAATTTTAGCTTCCTGAGATTTTATGGATCCTGTGTCTGCCCCTCTTTTTTATCTGTTAAAGAAAAATTATTATGACACTTGTTAACAGTAAAAAAATCTTTACCCAGGAATATTGCATCAGGTATCAAAACTATAATAACAGGGGAGAGAGTTGGGCTCAACTTCAAATATAATAAAGACAAGTGGGGATTTATAGCCAACAAGCAAAGCGAAGAATTTGGTGGATGCACAATTACTAAGAGGAGACATCAAGGACAGGGAGATTCTTCCTAAATCGATTTAACAGGATTATTGATAAAGGCAGGCCAGGGTCATCAGATATTAAAGGTGGTGGGTGAGGAATCTGACCAGATATCAAGATTGATCAAATATTAAGGGTGGGGAATGAGGATTCTGACCAGGTATCAATGGTGATCAGATATCAAGGGTTGTGCGGGGCGAAGGGGGCGACTCTCACTCAACTGACTTAGCAGAATTGTTGCTAAAATTGGGCTAGGCCGGTGGAATACAGAACAGGAGACCAAGTTTGGGGCCTACTTGAAAGGAGGGCTCTGTGGAGCCTGGTTGATGTGTGCACAAGGAGACAGTCTTTGTCAATTCTCTTGGTTGGTGTTATTTTGTTTTTCTGTAGTATATTCTCAAAGCCTTCTTAAGAGAAACATTGCAAGGCAGTAAACTTTGAATTCTTGTATTAGTTTCTTATTGCTGCTGTAACAAATTATCACAAACTTGGTGACTTGTAACTATAAATTTATTTTCTTATAGTTCTGGAGGCCAGAAGTCTGAGGTCAGATTTACTGGGCTGGAGTCAGGTGTCATCAGGGCTGGTTCCTTCTGGAGCCACTAAAAGAGAATTCGTTTCCTTGCCTTTTCTGACTTCTGGAGGCCACATGACTCCTCCCTTCCTCACATCATTGCAACCTCTTGCTTCCATTGTCACATCTCCTACTTGCTCCTTTGACCTTCTTGTCTCCCTTTTATAAGGAGCCTTGTGATGACATTGGGCTCACCTGCATGATCCAGGATAATCTCCCCATCTCAAGATCCCTACTTAATTCTATCTGTAGATTCCTTTTGCTATATGAGGTACATTCACAGGTTCCAGAGATTCGGATGTGGACATTTGTTGGGGGGTCATTCTTCAGCTTACATTATTTTGTAATATCTAAAAATGGTTTTATTTTTTCCTCATGCTTAATTGATAGTTTGGCTTGGTATAGAATTCTAAGTTCATGATCATTTTTTCTCAGAACTTTGACAATAGTGCTTCATTATCTTCTAGCTGATAAGAAGTTTGCTGCCAGCCTGATTCTTATGCTGTGGTATATGACTTGACATTTTTCCCTCTCTCTAAACTTCTGAGACTTTTTTTTTTTTTTGCATATATTGAATGTTACAACTGACTTAAGCTGAGCATCAACTTAATTCATAGTGTCCAGTTCAGTGTAATTAATGTTCATAAGCATGCCTCTAATCTGGCTATTACTTTTCAAATTGTAGGTCCCTACCCTTTTAAAAGAAAACAAGGAAGAAGGAAGCAATGGAGAGAAGAGGAAAGAACAAATAGAATAGAAAAATTTCACTGTGCTATCTACAATAGTTATACATATTGTTATATAAAACATGTTTCATTTGTATACGCGTGGTATGTTAAAAAGTACAAAACATCTCAGAATTTAGCATATATTTGCTCAGTGCCTGAAACAGCAATTTTCACTTTAAAAATTATCATTAAGATTATGTTACAATATAAAATATATTTGAGGAGGAGAGCATTTCTATTTAGCTTTAATGTTTTAAATAAAAATTTTCTTTGTTACTACATGGCAAACTTTAGTAAAATAAATAAGAATGTGGCTAGTTTTGAATTACAAGAGTAAGAAATATTCTGAAGCTGCTTGTTTAAAGCCCCTGTTTGTTATTAGATGGAATGCTGGGTGTAGGCTGGTGTGGTTCATACTTGGGATCTAGCCTGAAAGACATGTTTTACCCTCAACAAATATCATCTTTGTTTGAATATCTATGGTTTGTGTAACCACAGTAAGGTCTTTTTTCTCTTTTAGAATGTATCTGAAATGTCTTCTTTCTTGTGCTTGTTTCACCAGTAAAGCAGAGCTGCCTTCCATTTTTCTGTTTCAGTTTGTTGCAGAATGTGTGGGGTACCACCTAACACTCTTGGTGTGCTTTAGAATTATAAACTAATAATGAAAGCTTGGAATAGATAACTTTACTCTATGAGGACTGAAGCTGTTGTTAATTCCCAAGGCGAGAATGGGTATCTAACAAACAGTAAAGTAATTTTTAAATTAAAATTGTTGATTTATATATACTCAATGTTCATCTTTCAAAATATACAACAAGAAAATGGTTTCCTGTCAATTTTGTTTTATGGGGCTGAATTTGAAACTTAACAACTTTGAATGATTTGTTTATTTGAATTTGAGTAATACTGAGTTACAATGCCTGCTTTTAAAAAATGTAATTCAGGAGGATACTTGATTTTTTAACGGTTTTTGTGTTTAAGTGAAATAATGGTCTTCTTAAAATGTTATAAAACACTTCTTAAGATGCTATAGTTGTCATTTTCTTTCATAAATCTGGACTCAGAGATGTTTTCTTGTATCCTTGAGTATTATTTAATCTAAACACCTTTTATCCTTTTTAAAATTTTCCTCTTAAACTTTGAAACCTTTTTATATTAGACTATAGGCCCGGTGCATAAAAATTCATGCACTGGAGGGGGAGACCCTCAGCCTGGCCTGTCCCCCCTCTCAGTCTGGGAGCTCTCAGGGGAGGGAGGCGACCCCGGCGATCAGGGGAAGGCGATGCCCCATCACACTCTGCTGCTGCCACTGCCGGCAGCACAAGCCTCGGCCGACCCTGGTTACCTGAGCCTTGGGAGGCCCTGGGCAGCTAAGGGGCTGAGGGGACTGGGGGTCTCTGGAGGCAGGCACGCGGAGGCAGGTCTTGCCGCGCACCGCCGCCTGGCGGAGCTGAGAGGACCGCCATCTTGTGGCTGTGGGCACTGCCATCTTAGAGGGTGGGTGTGGCAGTCAATTAGCATATTCCCTCCTTATTGGCTGTGGGCACCGCCATCTTTGTGATGGCGTGAGGGTCAGTTAGCATATTCCCTCTTTATTAGATAGGGTATACAGTCAATAAGAATTAAATTTGATTTAATTTGGCTTGAATAATGTAATAGATTTTTTGAATTTGAGAATGATGTATGATGTAAGTACTAAGTGACACAGCTGTCATGTTTAAGAGGTGCCTGGAACTTTGTATACACTTGCACACAGACACAAGACAGCTGTTGATATCCCTGTGGTCAGTGTTTTAGGACAAACTCTTGTTCTTGCAATGCAATTTCTAAATAAGCAAGCAGAATGAAACCAAAGGAAGTATTTGAGTGTAATTCTTAATAACTTCTCAACAATAGATCAGACAGTATGAAACACAATTTAACTATAGCAGGCTTAAGCTTAAGGATGCTATTTCTTATTCTAAAGATGACTGTTTCACAATACAGATTATTAAATAACTAGAGGCCCGGTGCACAGGATTTGTGTACTGGTCGGGTATGTGGCCTGCAGGGATTGGCCTGTTGTGGGAGCACCGCCCTTCCCGGTCAGCTGAGCAGTTGTGGACCCGCCCTCTGAGTGGCTGCTCCCTCTGTGAGAGCGCCACTCATCCTGGTCAGCCGAGTGGCGCTCCCACTTTGGGAGTGCACTAACCACCGGGGGCAGTTTCTGCGTTAAGCGTCTGCCTCCTGGTGGTCAGTGCACGTCATAGCGACTGGTGAACCGGTTGTTCTGGTCATTCCGCCATTTGGTCGCTGGGCTTTTATTATATAGGATGTCTTTAAACTCCATATTAGAAAAGATTGGCATTTCCATTTCATTTCTTCAAAGAAGCAGGTTTGACTGTATTTTATAAAATTAATTTGACTTTAAATTTGCTTTCTTTTTAGAATATATTCATTAATAGTGTGAAATTTTTTCCCCATGGGAAAATACTAAGATAAGGAATTTCTAAAGGAATTTAAAGAACATGTATTTGATTTAGCGTTAACTATTCTAATCATCTTACTAGTAAAGTATATCATCTTTCTTTAATAAAATTAGGATGCAGTTTCATCCATTTCCAATACAGCCTATTATATGGTTAGGTTTTGTTTCCTGGAATTCTCTAGACTGGAGATGATTCAGTTTGCCACACTGATGTTTCTTGGGATACTTTGCATCACTTCCCAACTCCATGCTGTTTCCCGTTTTTGCCTTTATTTTAAATTTTTTGTCAATAAGTTTTGACTCCTATGACTGGTAGCAGGAATAAAGGACTGGTATAAAATACATTCAAAGATGCCCAGCTGGTGAACCTCAGTGGTTGAGTGTTGACCTATGAACCAGGTCATGGTTTGATTCCCGGTGAGAGCACATACCCGTTTGTATACTCAGTTCCCCCAGAAGGGAGCAGATTGATGATTCTCTCTCATCATTGATCTTTCTATCTCTCCTTCTCCCTTTCTTCTGAAATCAACAAAAATACAGTGGGGCCTTGACTTACGAGTGTCCTGACTAACAAGTTTTTCAAGATACGAGCCGTCTCTCAGCCAAGTTTTTGCTTTGAGTTGCGAGCTAAAATTCGGGTTACGAGCCAGCTTCAGATACCCCACCGCTAGTTGGCGCAGCGAACGTCACAGTGAATGCCACACAATATCAGCCCAGCATCACGTGTCTCACTCGTTCACTGTTGATTTGACATATGAGTAATTGGAGTTACGAGCTCTGTCATGGAACGAATTAAACTCGTAAGTCAAGGCCCCACTGTATATTAAAAAAAAATACATTCATAGAAAATGCTCATCCATTGAATTGGCCTAATCATGATAGAAATTCATGCTTAGCTGTTCTGTTCATGGAAATGCAACTTAGTAACTAGTCAAGTTTTCTAGTTTGTGTTTAATTTCTTTTGATTTGCTTTCTTTTCCCTTTTGTAGAAGTGTTAGTGTAATGTTTAAAGGGGGGCAACAGAAGAGGGAAAGAGGAATTGACAAAGTTTAATAAATCTAAAATAGGATAAAGAATCTATATTATATAAACCCAGTGACCCTAACGCTGTAATGACCAAAGACTGGCGCAGGTGGGCAGGGCTGCGAGGACGGTGGGGCTGCGTGAGTGGGCGGGGCCACGCAATTTCACACACTGGGCTTCTAGTATGTATATAACGGTTGATTATCCCAGACTTCTGATTGCATTAGTTTACTATGAAAATCTAAACTAGTCTGCATTTTTATTTTCTCAAACCATTATATTACGTATTCACATTTCCCCCAAAGGACGGCATATTGACATTTTATAATATAACCAAGAAAAACAGTGGCATAAACATTTTTTACTAAATATAGTTTTAAAAATTTACAGGTTCCCATTTTGCTATTTTTACTATTATAAACAATATTGTGCTCATTTGATGATCTTATTGACATAAATTCGTAGAGGTGGAATTGTTGGGTAAAGGATATGCCTGCTTTTAAGATTTTTGATACATAATACCAAATTGCTTCCTGGAAAGATTTATGCATTTATAATTCTACCCCCAGTGTAAGATACTTCAGATTGGCCCACATTTTTGTCATCATTGAGCAATATCATTGCATTTTTTATTAGTCTGAGATAGGGGCAAAGGGATATTTTAAAACTTGTGTATCTTGAGTTTTTAATGAGTTTGATTCGCCCCCCCCCCCATGTCATGGCTTTTAAATTTAGATTTTATTTTTATCAGAGCTATACTTGGTTTAAAGATTCAGCAGTCTGTAAGACTTATTTTGAAAAATAGCTGACTCCATACCCCTTCCTCCTCACTGCCTACTCCCCTAGCTGATTCTTTTTTGTGTTTACTTCCATAGTGCAAGATAACACACATCTATTTCCACTTCCTGCTTCTGCAGCTTTAAACATCATCTATTGGTTTCATGCTTTGGATGGAGGGTTTGGTTCTGTGCTCCCAACCTCTGTACATATATGCACATCCCTTCAACTCTCAGAGAGTTGATGCCTTTAACCCCACCCTTTGTTCTCCTCAGGAATTACCATTTGCTAAGCCTTTGAGGGAAGGGCTTTAAAGAATCCTCTATTGTCATTTCAGTTCCGTTTTAGGAGGAATGGATATGTGTGTTCCATCTGCCATCTTTAATTGGAAGTTCTTTTTCTTCTCTTTAGTCATCACTTCTATAAACTAATTCTTATATGGAGTGAAGACTGTCTGGATTTGAATCTTGGCTTTGCTATTAACTAGCGTTGAGACCTTAGACAAGTTGGTTCAAATCTCTAAACCTAATTTTTTCATCTGTGTAATAGGATTAATAGAATACCTATCTTAGAGGGTTATGAAGTGCTCTTTACAGTAGCATCTGTATCTGGCAGTATCTTATTCTCTACTAGCACTTAGTAAGAGTACAAATATAGTTGTTCCTGCTATTGTTACTCTTGTGAATTTCTTGCTCATAACTTTGACCCAATCTTCCGTTGGAATCAAGGAAGATTTCTTATTGATCAGTGGTACCATTTATGTAATCTGTCATTGGTCTTTTATTTTTATTCATGGTACTTGGTATGCATAGTCATATTCATACTATTTCATGTTATGATCTCTACTTTTGTTATCAGATTTGTGTTTTTGAAAGATACCTAATGGTAATAAAGAAGAGTGTGTGTGTGTGTATTTTCGGAGAGGAGGGTAAAATTGAAGATTATCATAGTATATGGGACATTGATGGGGGGGGAGGGCTTCAGAGGTTAAATAAAGAAATGATTATTTTCATCATGTAAGGGAAATACTCTTTTAAAAAAACTCCTGAAGTATAACTTTTTTTTTTATTAAATTTTTATTGTTCATATTACATTTGTTCCTCTCCCCCCCCCCATAACTCCCCTCCTTCCAGTTCCCGCCCCACCCTCCGCCCTCACTCCCCACCCACTGTCCTCATCCATAGGTGCACGATTTTTGTCCAGTCTCTTCCCGAATCTCACATTCCCCTTTCCCCCCGCAAGAATAGTCAGTCCATTCCCTTTCTATGTCCCTGATTCATTATAATCACCAGTTCATTCTGTACATCAGATTATTTATTTACTTGATTCTTAGATTCACTTGTTGATAGATGCTTGTTTGTTGTTCACAATTTGTATCTTTACCTTTTTCTTCTTCCTCTTCTTAAAGGATACCTTTCAGTATTTCGTATAATACTGGTTTAGTGGTGATGAACTCCTTTAGCTTTTCCTTGTCTGTGAAGCTCTTTATCTGACTTTCAATTCTGAATGATAGCTTTGCTGGATAAAGTAATCTTGGTTGTAGGTTCTTGGTATTCAGCACTTTGAATATTTCTTGCCATTCCCTTCTGGCCTGCAAAGTTTCTGTTGAGAAATCAGCTGACAGTCGTATGGGTATTCCCTTGTAGGTAATTGAGTCTCTTTCTCTTGCTGCTTTTAAGATTCTCTCTTTGTCTTTTGCTCTTGGCATTTTAATGATGATGTGTCTTGGTGTGGTCCTCTTTGGATTCCTTTTGTTTGGGGTTCTCTGCGCTTCTTGGACCTGTAAGTCCATTTCTTTCTCCAGGTGGGGGAAGTTTTCTGCCATTATTTCTTGAAATAGGTTTTCAAAATCTTGCTGTCTCTCATCTTCTGGCACCCCAATAATTCTGATATTATTCCGCTTGAAACTGTCCCAGAGGCTCCTTACACTATCTTCACACTTTCGGATTCTTTTTTCATTTTGCTTTTCCAGTTGGGTGTTTTTTGTCAGATCTTTGGTTTGATTCTTGTGCTCCTCTGGTCTGCTATTGGGTATAATATTCTTTATTTCAGTCCGTGTATGCTTACTTTCTAATTTCTTTATCGTAGCATCGAGGGTCTCATTAGTTTTCGTGAGGCTCTGCTCAAGTTTATAGCAAGCCCTCAAAATTGCGATTCTTAGCTCCATATCCTCCATTTCTGTCATGTTTTTTTGTCTCCGCATCTTTTATGCTTTCTTGGTGCACCCCCTTGTGGTCTTTGTGCGCAGTCTTGTTCTAGCCAAGCCTTAATTGTTGTAGTTAACACTAGAGGGATTTGACCACCAGGCCGACTGGCTGTAGGAATCAGCTGTGTGGAAAACTTCAGTTCTCTGGGGAGGCGCTAGTCCAGCCTTTGCCTGAGGCGATCGGCAAATGGCTCTGCGCAGGGTTTGGGCGGGGCGGGCTCAACAGGGCGGGGGGAGGGAGCAGCTATGGCTGCTCTCAGTCCGTCTCCAGGGGCTCTGCCTCTCTGTCCCCGCAACCGCTGCAAACCTCGGAGGGACCGTAGCCAGACAGTCCCGCTTCTCCTGTTTGAGTCAGGGTCCCTAGAGACTCGCCCGGATCTGTAGCCCAGAGTCTGAGACTCACTCCTGATTGAAAACGACAACCGCGCCCTCAGCCACCAGCCCGCTTTGCGCGTGCACCGCCGCACCACCGTACCTTTAAATTTTCCACACTGCGCCTCCTCTAAGCCTCGTAATGCTGTTGGTTTTCCTTCTAGTTGAAGAGTCTCTCCTCAGCCAGCCTTCCTGTGGTTCTGGGTGATGTCCGTTCCGTCTTTTAGTTGTATTTTTGAAGTGGTTGTTCGAGGCAGCAAACTCCGGTGTTTACCTATGCCGCCATCTTGGTTTCTCCATCATTGATGTTTCTCTCCTGAAGTATAACTTGCTTTAGTTTTCTTTGTGGATGAGTTCCAATAATTTTTAAGAGCCTTGAATGCTCTCTTCATCATCGACCCAAATGGCTTCATCTGAAAACTTAGAGCTTTTACTTTCAGATTCTCCTTTAATACTCATTTCTCTGAAATTAGATCCAAAATTGAATCTTGAGGGATAAGATTTATCATATCCCCTAAGTCAGCGGTTCTCAACTTGTGGGTCGCGACCCCTTTGGGGGTTGAACGACCCTTTCACAGGGGTTGCCTCAGACCATCGGAAAACACATATATAATTACTTATTGTTTTTGTGATTAATCACTATGCTTTAATTATGTTTAATTTGTAACAATGAAAATACATCCTGCATATCAGATATTTACATTACGATTCATAACAGTAGCAAAATTACAGTTATGAAGTAGCAATGAAAATAATTTTATGGTTGGGGGTCACCACAAGATGAGGAACTGTATTAAAGGGTCGTGACATTAGGAAGGTTGAGAACCACTGCCCTAAGTTAATGCTATGTTAACAAAGTTGCTTTTTTTTTCAATATTATACATAATATTGAAATGATATATATGTTGATATTTTAAGGTTGTAGTTACAGACACTTAACTCATCCTTTTAAGTTTATTTGATTTTTGCTGATTTGTCATCTTAGGCAGTATGGATTTCTTCTATTTGTATCTGTTTTATCAGTTTTATAATTAATTAACTTTATGATTCCTTAAATAATAGTTCATCTAAATTTGATCTCTCCACAGATTCTGACCAGGATGTAGCACTCAAACTTGCCCAGGAGCGAGCTGAAATAGTTGCTAAATATGACAGAGTAAGTATTCATATTTACTCTTTGAGTAAGTTTTATTAATAAAAACAACATATAAATAGAAAAGGATTTGCTTTTTGGAGCACTTAAATTACAGAACCAGTTTGTTTACTTCATGTGACCATTGAGGTCATCCTTCTCTGACTTCATCTCCAAATGTTCTCTCCTCCCTTCCCTCTGCACCAACCTCTCCAAATTCTTGCTGCTTTCTAATACACCAGGCTTGCTTCTCACTCAGGGCCTTTGCATTGGCTATTTCTTCTGCTGAGAACACACAGATCCTGACCATGCTCATGCCTCTTTCACCTTACCTCTTTCAGACATCACCCAGATGCTACCTTAGTGAAATCACTGACCACATTGTTTAAAACCCTCTATATTCCGTATCCCCTTTTCTTATTTACTTTTCACCATAGCACTTATTATATCCTATCTAATAATATACAAACATGGTAATTAACCGTACCTCTGACACGCTTCCCATTGGCTAATCAGGGTGATATGCAAATTAACTGCCAACCAAGATGGCGGCCAGTAGCCAGGCAGCTGAAGCGAACAGGAGGCTTGCTTGCTCCAGTGATGGAGGAAGACAAGGTTCCCCGCCTGCCGCTGCCAGCCTCTGAGCTGCAGTCTAAGAAACCATGTTGCAATTATAGAAGCTAAACAAACCCCAGAAACCTGCTTTCAGCCAGCCGGGCCTCAGAGATGGAGTTGCAACAGTGTTTCAATTATAGAAGCCAAACAAACCCAGATACCTGCTTTCAGCAGCCGAGGTCTCAGAGCTGGAGCCGAGCCTCAGAGCTAAAGCCGGCTCTCAGCTCCAGTGACAGCTATAGAAGGTAAATAAATCCCAGAATAAAAAAGAAAAAAGAAAAAAAGGAGAGGTTGGGAGCTTCAGTCACTGGCCAGCCTGAAAACGGCCCTCAGCCCCTCACCCCCTCACCCAGACTGCCAGGCACCCCAGTGGGGACCCCCACCCTGAAGCTTGTGTGACCAGCTGCAAACAGCCATCATCCCCTCATCCAGGCTGGCCAGGCACCCCAGTGGGGACCCCCACCCTGATCCAGGACACCCTTCAGGGCAAACCAGCCGGCCTCCACCCATGTACCAGGCCTCTATCCTATATAGTAAAAGGGTAATATGCAAACTGACCCTAACAGCAGAAGGACTGGGAATGACTGGTCACTATGACACACACTGACCACCAGGGGGCAGACGCTCAATGCAGGAGCTGCCCTCTGGTGGTCAGTGAGCTCTCACATGGGAGGAGCTCTGCTCAGCCACAAGTCAGGCTGATGGCTGCCAGTACAGCGGTGGTGGTGGGAGCCTCTCCTCTTCCTCAGCAGCGCTAAGGATGTCCGACTGCAGTTTAGGCCTGCTCCCTGCTGGCAAGTGGACATCCCCCGAGGGCTGCCGGGCTGCCAGAGGGATGTCTGATTGCCATCTTAGGCTCAATCCCCTGGGGAGTGGGCCTAAGCTAGCAGGTGGTCATCCCCTGAGGGGTCCCAGACTGTGAGAGGGCACAGGCCGGGCTGAGGGACCCCTTCCTCCCCCCCGAGTGCACAAATTTTTGTGCACCGGGCCTCTAGCCTACACTAGTAAAAGAGAAACACGCAAATTGGTGTCACTCTGCTACGCCCACCAGCCAATCAGAATGAGTATGCAAATTAACCCATCAAAGATGGTGGTTAATTTGCATATGCGGGCCCGGAGCGAAGACTGAAGATGACTGAAGACTGAAGAGGCTTGGCTTCTCCACTGCAGCCTGAGCGGAGAAGCCAAACCTTGCTGTGGTCCAAGCGGAGAATCCAAGCCTTGCTGCTGCAGCCCGAGAGGAGAAGCCAAGCCTCGCTGTGTCCGCTGCAGCTGGACCAAAGGCCTGGGTCCTGGGTGTCGGAGGAAAACCAGTGCTGGCAGCCAGGGGAAGGAAGGCCTATTGCGCTAATCTTCGTGCCACGGGCCTCTAGTATATTATACTTACTTTGTTTGTTGTGTGCTCACATACAACATTGGTATAGACAGCTACATTTGGGGTTCCTGCATCAACAATGCTAGTTAACACTACGGTGTCGGGTGAATTTCCCGCCAAAATATAAGATGGCGCGTTAAAATGCCTATATCTTTTGAAGTATGGGTTCGATTGAAATGAAATATTTGGTAATACGCAATTACAATCGGCCCGAGTTTACACGTTTCCCGCACTCCACCGCAAATCTATATGAACCGAGTTTAAGACGGCTCCCGCGGAGTACGCGCAATTCACGCGAGCCGACTTAACTCGTTTCCCGCAACCCAAGTGTTAACAGCTTCAAGAATGAGAAAGCAGTGGCTGAGGACAAAGTTATGGCCACACCAACAGTGAAGAGATACTGTGAAAAAGCCACCAAAAAAGAGTTGGAAAGGCATGAGGAGAACCAGGAGAGGTAGTGCCATGGAGGCTGAGGAGTAAGGAGTGAGCAACACTGCTAACTGCTTTGAAAAACTCCCTTAGAAGAGTGTCCACTGTTTTTAACAGTGGGAGATTATTTATGACTTTGGCAGGAATAACTCCTGGGCTGATGTATCTGTAAGTAAAGAAGTAGAGAGACAAGGTGGATAGCCCACTCTAGTGAGAAGTTTGGATGAAAAGACAAGAAATACTTTTTTTCCTAAGACAGGTTCACTCTAAAATTTTAAAGTTTGATGGCTCATTCTTGAGTGACTTTCGTATCCTCTGCTGCTCCCTCCTTTCCCAGTATTTACAGGAACCCAAGTCTGATTAAAACTTAGTAACATGTGCTCTGGCTAGTGTGTTCAGTGGTTAGAGTGTGGGCCCATGTACTGAAGAGTTCAATTTCTAGTCAAGGTCATATACCTCGGTCCCAGGTTTGATCCTTGGTCCCTGTCGGGGCATGTACAGGAGGCAACCAATCGATGTTTCTCTCTCACATCAGTGTTTTGTCTCTCTCTCTCTCTCTCTCTCTCTCTCTCTCTCTCTCTCTCTCACCTCCCTCCATCCCTCCCTCCCACCACTTTCTCTAAAAAGCAATGGAAAAATATCCTTGGTGAGGATTAACAAAAAAACAACAAAAAAAGCTTAGTTACATGTTAGCTACATATAGTATTTTCCAAAGTTTGTAACTAGAAAATAGTGATTATATTGCGTGTGTGTATGTGTGTGTGTGTGTGTGTGTGTGTATATATATATATATATATATATATATATATATTTAAAGTTAAGTGGATAGTGCCTCATTTCTAGCTCTTACTGTTAATACATAAAAAAAAGAACTCCTTGATTTTGGTCTTTTTTTTGAAAAATTACTCAGGTTTATAGATTTCTAATAACACCCTTCTTTGTTCACAATTATAGGGACGAGAAGGTGCAGAGATTGAACCTTGGGAAGATGCTGATTACCTTGTTTACAAAGTCACGGATAGATTTGGCTTTTTACAGTAAGTTGCATAGATTGAAAGCTAATCTTTTTATTATGATGCTTTTGCGGACACCTGTTATATTTTATTTATTTTTACTAGCACTGTTGTGAATAAGATTCCAAGACTGGTCCTGCAACATGCTTTTTGTTATTGCATTCCTGGCATTTTTAACCTCTATCATTGAAATTCAACTATTTTGTAAGAATACAATCTTTATCACTATTTGTTACATTTTAGTAAGAACGTTTAGTGCAATAAATGAGTTGGATTAATACTTTTATCAGAATTAAATGGAAATTAATAAAAATTTGTATTTCAAAAATAATTATAAAACATTTTATTTTATAGAAATGCATTTTAAGAATAATTAGCTATTAGAACTTTAGTGTTATGCAGCCTGAAATTGAGCAATGAAAAAAATATGCCATTGATCTTCCTTATAGTTGTATTCATGTTAATGTATTCATGTTATTGCTTCTCAAAAAAATTTTTTTAATATACTTTTAATTGATTTCATAGAGAGGAAGGAAGTTGGATAGAGAGATAGAAACATCAATGATGAGAATCATTGATCATCTGCCTCCTGCACACCCCTTACTGGGGATCGAGCCCACAGCCTGGGCACGTGCCCTGACCTGGAATCGAATCTTGACCTCCTGGTTCTTAGGTTGACGTTGAGCCATACCAGCTAGGCATTTGCTTCTCAAAATTAATTCCATTCATCCTGAATATCCTATCTAATAAAAGAGAAACATGGTAATTAGCTGTATAACCGCTACCATTCCCATTGGCTAATCACTGAGATATGCAAATTAACTGCCAACAAAGATGGCGGCTAATTTGCATACTGCAGGCAGGATGGGACAGCGCCATCCTGCCTGCCCCTCCGCCATCCAGGCCTACTATCTGTGACCTGGATGGCGGGCGACCCGTATGCGACCCGACCCAGGGCTGGCGGGCGTGACCGCAGCGGTCCGCCCGCAGTTGCCGCCCCCCAACCCGCTCTCCCGAGGCAGATCGGGTCTGGCGGGTGGCTGTCCGCCCGCAGTCACTGCCCCCCAACCCGCTCTCCCACCGGGACATCGGGGCTGGCTGCAATTCACCACCAGTCATGCCCCCAAGCGGCCCTCCAGTGTTTGACCCAGGCTTCTGGGGACAGTGTGGCTGTCACCCCAGCTTCCTCATCACAGCTGAGGAAAGGGCAAATAGCAATATTAAAATATTTCCTCTAATTAATTCCCTTTCAATGTGCACGAATTTCGTGCACCGGGCCACTAGTATTATATAAAGAGTTGACAGCGCTCTAAACCAGCGGTTCTCAACCTGTGGGTCGCGACCCCTTTGGCGGTCAAATGACCCTTTCACAGGGGTCGCCTAAGACCATCCTGCATATCAGATATTTACATTACAATTCATAACTAACAAAATTACAGTTATGAAGTAGCAACGAAAATAATTTTATGGTTGGGGTCACAACCTGAGGAACTGTATTTTAAAGGGCCAGAAGGTTGAGAACCACTGGTCTAGACCATTACAAAATAGAGTGGTTAAAAGGATTCTGACTCTTAGAAACATCCTGCTAATGATGTGAATCTGCCTGTTCTGATTCTGGCATTGTCTAGTCAGGTTCCCATAGACTGGACACTTCTCTTCATTTCTGTGGTGTGTTTGGTTCCATACAGTTCAGTGATTAACTTCTCATTCAGATGTATTTTTTCAGTCTTGTTTATTATAAATAGGAAGAAGCCAGATATTTTTATTTTATGATATATGATTAAATGTTGAAGGAAAAATACAGTTTTTTGTATAGTTCATAGCAGGAACTTATAGTACTCAGAACTTGTTCTCTCCTTCTGTTTAGTCTTCATGCATTTAGACAGTATTTGGTTGTCTAATGTTTTTCTCAGAAAAAAAATAAGCAAATAGATAAACAGAACAGTTCTGAAAGTTAGAGAATATATGCTTTTCTTGTGTCTTCACTGGCTCAGTTAACCATTTCATACCTCATATAAAACTACTCTGTATGCTGACAGTGTCGTGGAAGCTTTAAAGACATAAAATGATAGAATACTCCATAAAGGTCTGGACAAATATCAGGTGTTGTTATTATATTTAAAGACATGACATTAGCAGACCCAAAATGTTCTCCTGAGTAGTTATAATTAGAAGACTTTGAATTTCAGCAGAGTAACAGAGCAGAATTTAACTATGATGAAAATACTGTTCTTAAATTAACCCTCCACTTCCACTTTTTGTTTTTTTTTAAGTAAATCAAGGTTGGCCACCAGTGTGGCAGGAAATGATTACACATTTGTGTGGGTTAACAGGCAGATCTGAGGTATGTGAGGGAGTTTTGAAGGACAAATTGATCATTTAGCGTGGTCAAGATCAGTGGGTCCCAAATTGCCTGCACATTAGAGTCAGCTGGGAACTGTTTATTTTTTAAAAATAGATTTCTGGGGTCTATCCCATATTTTGTTTTAGCAGGTGGAATACAACTCAGCTGATTTTGACCTCCTCTGATGGGAGTGAACCACTCTAAGAGATGGTTTAATCATAAAATGGTCTAATATAGTACAAAATACATATGAAAAACCTGTGAATTCCCGGAAAGGGTCTAGTAATTACCTAAATTCTCTTTTCTCATTGCTGTGAACATCTTGAGTGAGTTTCTGGCCTGTACTTGGCAGTCTAAAAATCGCGCTCAGTTATTTTGTTGTTGTTTTTTTCTCTGTGCTGCGGTCCATTTGGCACTAGTGGAGAAAAAGTCAGTCAATAATCTGTCTTAATAATATTAGTTAATATATATTGAGCCCTTACTGTGTAACAGGTACTGTTTTATGCTCTTTTCATGGATTAACTAATTTATTCTCTCAAAAAACTGTGAGATAGGTACTCTTTTCATCATTTTTTTCAGATGAAAATGAAGCACAAAGAGGTCATGCAGCTTGCCCAAGTCGTGCTGACAGTGTCAGATCTGGGTTGTGGGCCTTGGCAGTCCTATAGCAGAGCCTGTGTTCTGAACTTCTGCATTGCACTGTCTTTTCTGCTCTCCTGTGTTTTTAATAAGAGAAACCTAGTAGAAGGCTTTGAAATGCCTAGAAAGAAAAAAAGGGTGCCTAAGAGAGGGATACTGTTTGAACTGATCACATGTACTGAGGTATGCTCAGATAGCTAAGCTCCTCACTTCTTTAAAAAACAAAGCCAGTTGATACGAGTTCTCATACTGACATAGTAATTTTTTAAAAATTTACTCTATGATGCAGTTCCAAGGCAGGCAGCAGAAATGAAAATAATGAAGCATAGAAATGGATTTTAATGTAATGTTAGACTTTATTAAATTTCACTGAAGTCATTGATTTTTGTTACAATGTCTAATTTCAGTAAAACGCTTTCTGCAGAGGTCGCTGCTGGTGGCTTTTATTGCTGTCACTGTGGACTGGAGTTTTTTGAGTGCTATTGAATAAAGTCACATGGCCTAGGCGTTTAGATATTGCTTCCTGTCACAACTTGATCAAAAGAGCATTTCTTTCTGCTGTCTTAGTTCTTTGAAATTTTTGATTGGTTCTCTAATGAAATTGGGTTTTAAGTGTCGATGTCAATACACTGCAATAGCAAAAACTAACTTTGTAGCCTTCTCTGAAGGCTGCTGACTTCGTATCTAATTATAGTTATAGTAAGTTAAATTACTTGTTATGATATGTGGGGAAGGATGACAGTAATTAACAAATGCAGTACAGGAATAACTTGGTTTTATAAAAGATTTCACAATAAATATGAAAACTGTTGCCAAACCAGCTTGGCTTGATGCTGGAACAAGAATATCTTTGTTAAGTACTCAGAAATGGGGTGCTATCCCCAGTCTGTATGCTGTGACTGCATTGCATCTGAGAGTGGAGAAATTGAGCTTGTTTAAAAAGAGAACTTTCAACATTTTTATCAAAAATAGCCAGTGCTACTCTGCTCACAAAGAATGCTTGGTATTTGGATAATGATAGATAATGTTTTTAGGTCACAAGTTATTAATAGAAGAATTAGAAGGAAAATGTACCAAAAATAAAGATAAAATTAATACCAAGCTTCAGGTTTTCAACTAGTTATCAAAATGTACTAGCATACATTTATAAAATTTAACTGATTGTAGTTTATGATGTCTATATAAATACTGGAAAGCCAGAATAAAGGTTTTTTTTTTAATATATTTTATTGATTTTTTACAGAGAGGAAGGGAGAGAGATAGAGAGTTAGAAACATCGATGAGAGAGAAACATCGATCAGCTGCCTCCTGCACATCTCCTACTGGGGATATGCCCACAACCAAGGTACATGCCCTTGACCGGAATCGAACCTGGGACCTTTCAGTCCGCAGGCTGATGCTCTATCCACTGAGCCAAACCGGTTTCGGCAAGGTGTTTTTGTTTTTAAAAAAATATCTCTCTTGATGACAAGGGCTTAAGAACTCTTTCTACTCAACTAATAATTTTGACTGGAATAAGTCTACTACAAAAATAGAAAAAACATTTAGTCAGTATATTCAGCTTAACTGATTCTAACAAGTTAAATTTTAAGTTTCCAAATGAAAGTTTATTTCAAGTTATAGAAATGCTCTGAACTATTGAAAAATTACAGACACATATATTCTAATTAGTAATTCTGTATTTAATAGCAGATGAAAAGATAGATCCAGTTAAAGTTCCTCTCTTTCCAGGGGTGACTATGTTGTTGCTGTTTTTACTTACTGTGTTTCTGTGAGGCATAGCTTCTTACTGTCAGCTTGGTGTTTTCTTTGAGCAGCTTCTAGGTGCTTCTTTCCCTTAGCAGCGATTCTCAACCTGTGGGTCACGACCCCTTTGGGGGTCGAACGACCCTTTCACAGGGGTCCCCTAAGACCATTGGAAAACACATATATAATTACATGTTATTTTTGTGATTAATCACTATGCTTTAATTATGTTCAATTTGTAACAATGAAAATACATCCTGCATGTCAGATATTTACATTACGATTCATAACAGTAGCAAAATTACAGTTATGAAGTAGCAACGAAAATAATTTTATGGTTGGGGGTCACCACAAGATGAGGAACTGTATTAAAGGGTCGCGGAATTAGGAAGGTTGAGAACCACTGCCTTAGAGCATAAACCTTTGTTTACATCACTTCTTTAAAAATGAAGCCAATTGATACGAATTCTCATACTGACACTAATTTTTTTTTAATTTACTTGATATGTCTTAAAAACATATTTTTTAAGAACAAGCAGGGGGAGGCAATAATTTTCTGTAAAGAGCCAGGTATGAAATATTTTTGGCTTTATGGACTCTTTGTCACAGTTATTCAACTCTACCATTGTAGCATGAAAACAACCACAGACAGTACATAAATGAATGAGTGTGTCAGTGTTCTAATAAGTCTTCATTTACAAAAACAGGCAGTGGGCCGAATTTGATCTATGCCTGTAGTTTGCTGACCTAAGGAATAGTCCACTCACCCAGATTTTGGTCCTTTTTTTTTCTACTTGAAGGATATTTAGGTGACAAGGTAAAGATGCTCACATGCATGCAGGCATGCATTCATCCTCCCCTTCATGTATTCATTCAGCAATATTTGTGTGTTCCTTTAATATGTCAGCACCTGTGCCTGAGGTTGGTGCAGTGCTTTACATGTATATCTAGACACTCTGTGTAGCTGTTGGTAAGGCAGTATTCCCCTGCTTTCTCCTTGGGAGGCTGTGAAAATCAATGTATGCCACTACAGAGATTTGAGGAGGAATTGTTTTTTGGAGATGAGTGTTGTACACACAGCAGATTTTGTATAAAAGCTTTTAAGTATGGAGCAATAATGCATGAAAATCCATGTGGATTGATCAAATTCTTGAGCTCTGTCATCCATCTATGAATTCTAAAGGCTTATTACAAAATTCAACATCCATTCATGAAAAAATTCTCAAAATGGGTAGAGGGGACTGTATCTCAACATAATAAAGGCCATATGTGACAAATCCACAGCTGAGATCATTCTCAGTGGGGGAAAACCGAAAGCTTTTCCTCTAAAATCAAATGCCCACTCTCACTAATTCTTTTCAATATAGGACTGAAAGTCCTAGCCAGATCAAAAAGGCAAGAGAAAAAAAAAGGCATTCACATCAGAAGGGAAGAAATAAAACTGTCTCTATTTGCAGATAATATGATCTTATATATAGAAAAGCCTAAAGACTCCACCAAAAAAACAACAAACAAAAACCTGTTAACTGATAAGCAAATTCAGTAAAGTTGCAGGATACAAACTCAAAATACAAAAAATTAGTTGCATTTCTATATACCACTAACAAACTATCAGAAACAGAAATTAAGAGAACAATTCTATTTACAGTTACATCAAAAAGAATAAAATATCTAGGAATCAATTTAGCCAAGGAGGTAATAGATTGTACTCTGAAAACTGTAAGACATTGATGAAAGAAATGGAAGAAGATACAAATGAGTGCAATGATATTCTATACTCATGGATTAGAAGAATTAACATTGTTAAAATGTCCATTCTACCTAAAGCAATACACAGATTTAATGCTGTCCCTATCAAAATTCCAATGGCTTGTCTTACAGAAATAGAATAAACAATTACAAAATTTTTATATAATCACAGAAGACCCCAAATTACCAAAGCAATTTTGCACAAGAACAAGGCTGTAGGCATTACACTTCCTGATTTCAAACTGTATTACAAAGTTATCATAATCAAAACATTATGGTATTGGTATAAAAACAGACACATAGATCAATTGAACAGAATAGAGTGCCCAGAAATAAACCTACATATTAATATATGACAAAGGAGGCAAGAATATGCAATGGGGAAAGAGTAGTCTCTTCAGTAAATGATGTTGGGGCCCTGGCTGGTGTGGCTCAGTTGGTTGGGCATCGTCCCATGCACCAGGAGGTTGCAGGTTCAATTTCTGGTCAAGGACATATGTCTGGGGGTTGGGGATAATGGGTGAAGGTGTTCAATAAGTATAAACTTTTAGTTATAAGTAAGTCCTGAGGATGCAATATACAGCATAGTGACTATAGTTAACAATACTGTATTGTATATTATAGATCTTAAAAGTTCTCATCATAAGGAAAAGAAATCTGTAAGCATGGTTGCTGATGGATGTTAACTAAACCTAATATAATCATTTGCAGTATATATACATACATCAAATCCTTATGTTATAGCCTAAAAGGAGCACATTGTTATATGTCAATTGTGTCTTAATTTTTAAATAAATAAAATTTAAAATGAACATTAAAAAATGTTTGGATAGTAGGAGTTCAGTAACTGGGTATCATGATATGGGGAGTGGATAGGCAACCAGATCCTGGTGGGGTTGCCACAGGGAAATTATGTGAAATATTTGGTTAATTGGAAATCTAAGACCAGGTTTGTGTACTCCTGGATTTTGTCTCAGGCTGACTGTGGTTACATGTATACTAGAGACCCGGTGCACGAATTTTGTGCGGGGGGAGGGGGGGGGAGGTGTCGGTCCCTCAGCCCAGCCTCGCCCTCTTGCAACCTGGGACCCCTCGGGGAATGTTTACCTGCTGGTTTACGGGCTTAAACTGTCAGTCGGACATCCCTCTCACAATCCAGGACACTGCATTCACTAGTGAACATACTTTTCATACAGGTGAAAGGCATCTTGCTGTTTTATGGCAGGTCCTTTTTTTGGCCCTGATTATAAAAAGTAGTACATAACATGATCCTTCTGAGGCAGTAGTACCATTTTCCCCATCTTATGGGTGGAAAAATTGAAGCAGAGAGAAATTAAGTAATTGACTTTGTCACACAGTTATAAGTGTCAGAATCAGGGCTGACCACAAAATGTGCAAGCCAGAGTCCATGCATGTCATCGCTGCATCATCCTGTTTTTTTCAGTGTTAGAGTAGCCTTGCCAGGTTTTAATTTTTAAATCTAAGAGACTGCTCCCAATATATACGGTAGGGTCCCTAGGCCTGGACGGCAATCAGGGCCAGTCTGTGGGGTGGCTGGCTGGGCAGTCGGGGTGCCCCTGCTGGCACCCACCTTGGCTTGCCTGGCACCACCTGCTCACTACCCCCTCTCCCCCCTGCCAACCGGTCATTCGTAGATCGTTCTGCTATTCGGTCGATTTGCATATTAGGGTTTTATATAGATAGATTCTGGCATTCCTTCCTCCCAGAGTTTCAATAGCATGATTTGAGGTTAAGGTGGAGTGGGGTGCTATGCGAAGTCCTGTCTCATCTTGAATTTCACAAAGCAGTTAGTTTTGTAGGACCTGCCCAACACAGGCCATGTAGCCTGAGCAGATGATCAGCATCATTCCACAGACAAGTGCAAAACTTGGTTCTGATTCAGGTCTGTCGGTCTTGTTTAGTAAATAGGAGGATACCAAAGAAGTTCACCCAGCAACTTCAAAAAACTTCTCCTGTGATAGGCAGCCATAGGTAGCACTTCTTTTGCAGTTTGGAATGTTCAAGTAAACAGTTGTCAGGATCAGCTCAAATCAGCTGTACAAAAGGTTGGTCTTGCCCAGGGCAGTCCACTTACCCCAGAAATACCATTCAAGGTGTCACTGCTGACCTAATTACCTAGGAAGCACATTCCAGTGGTGTCAACAAGTCCTTTCCTATCAGTAAATGAAGAATGGATATGTACACTTTTAAACCAGAAGTTATATCTTAATTTTAACTTACTGGGTTAGATAATGCTGAACATCTCTACATGAGGCTAAGTGTGACTAAGTGAAAATGTTAGTTTCCATATCTGTGAAATGAGGGTTTGGACTATCTCTCTATTCAACTATTACACCTTTTTGTCAGTTCCATGGCTGTAACTTAATGGTTCACCTAAGGACTCTAGTCATCAGGATAGCAAAACTCTTTGCTACTCTGAAATACTGGACTCTTGAATACGAATGCATTGCACTCTGCAAAGTGGTATTATGTGATCTCAAGAGAAACTGAGGCAAGAATGTGTACATATGATTGCCAAAACATAAATTCTACCGAGATAGCAACTTGAAGCACATAACTTTGTTTATAGATAGCAAATTGTTTTTATGTTACTTACAGTGATATAAGAGTCCCAGAATATTTTATATTAGAGGTGATATCACAAAATTACTTTCAGAAAAGTGAAATTTATCTGATATTGTATGTTAAAAGTTAACATTTTCACAAATGAAGATTTTCTTATTTACTGAATAAAAGGTGAAGTTTGCTTTTTAATTCATAAATTTGTTGGAGGCAGTTTTATTTCCGTATACTAATTTTTTAAAATATATTTTATTGATTTTTTTACAGAGAGGAAGGGAGAGGGATAGAGAGTTAGAAACATCAATGAGAGAGAAACATTGATCAGCTGCCTCCTGCACACCCCCTACTGGGGATGTGCCCGCAACCAAGGTACATGCCCTTGACCGGAATCGAACCTGAGACCCTTCAGTCTGCAGGCTCTATCCACTGAGCCAAACTGGTTAGGGCAGGGGTGGGCAAACTTTTTGACTCGAGGGCCACAATGGGTTCTTAAACTGGACTGGAGGGCCGGAACAAAAGCATGGATGGAGTGTTTGTGTGAACTAATATAAATTCAAAGTAAACATCATTACATAAAAGGGTCCGGTCTTTTTTGTTTTGTTTTGTTTTATTCATTTCAAACGGGCCGGATCCGGCCCGCGGGCCATAGTTTGCCCACAGCTAGGTTAGGGCAATATACTAATTTTTTAAGCAATCATTTATTATAGGCATGGTTTGAGCCAGAGAATGAAGGTTGGCGAACTATAGCATGAAACTGAGTAATTGAATTTTTAATTTTATTTAATTTTAATTCACATTTAAAATTAAATAGCCACATGCGCCTAGCGATTACTTTATTGGATAGTGCAGGTCTAGAAATGTGAAGATAAGGGGCACTGTGGTTACACATAGCTACTTGTTTTATAAGGAATTAGGTGGAATGGGAGCTATGTAATGTTTGTAATCACAATTGATTGTTGTACATCATGTGTACCTATTGGTTTATAATTTTTTCAAAGTTTGTTGCGACTATTTGACATTTACTGTTTTTTTTTCTCTGCAGTGAAGAGGAGCTCCCATATCATAATGCAGCAGTGGACCGGGTAAGACCAGCTCTGCATTTACTGACCATTACTGGTGAATTGGGTTTATCAGAGGAATAAAATCTACCACCTTCCTGATTCTGAATGCCATGTTATATAGAAGTGGGGCAGTCATTGTGAAAATTTGACCCTAAGTATCTACACTAATAAAAGAGAAACATGCAAATTGGTGTCACTCCGCTACCCTTCCGATTGGCTAATCAGGGAGATATGCAAATTAACTGCCAGCCAAGATGGCGGCCTGCAGCCAGGCAGCTGAAGGGAACAGGGAGGGTTGCTTGCTTCAGTTACAGAGGACTCCAATGTTCCCCGTCTGACTTGCCGGCCTCTCAGCTGCAACTCTAAGCAACTATGTTGCAAATATAGAAGCTAAACAAAACCCCAGAAACCTGCTTTACTCAGCCGGGCTTCAGCCAGCTGGACCGCAACATTGTATCAAATACAGAAGGTAAACAAAGGCCAGAAAGCTCCTTTCAGCAGCCGAGGCCTCAGAGCTAAAGCTGGCCCAGAATAAAAAAAAAAGAAAGAAAAAAAGGAGCGGCTGGGACCTTCAGTCACCCGCCAGCCTGAAAACGGCCCTCAGCCCCTCAGCCAGCCTGGCCAGGCACCCCAGTGGGGACTCCCACCCTGATCCAGGACACCCTTCAGGGCAAACCAGCAGCCCCCACCCGTGCACCAGGCCTCTATTCTATATAGTAAAAGGGTAATATGCCTCCCGGCACCGGGATCAGCGGAGCAGTGAGGCTCCTGGCACCGGGATCAGCGTGACAGGGGGCAGCGCCCAAACCCCCTGATCGGCCCTGCCTGTGCGTGACAGGGGGTGGCGCTGCAACTTCCCTATCGACCCTGCCTTGAGTGTGACGGGGCGGTGCCCCAACGACCCAATTGGCCCTACCCTGAGCGTGACTAGGGGTGGCATCGCAACCTCCCGATACGCCCTGCTCTGTGCATGACAGGGGGCGGCGACCCAACTCCCCAATCGGCCCTGCTCTGAGCCCGACCAGGGGCTGCACCTAGGGATTGGGCCTGCCCTCTGCCACCCGGGAGCGGGCCTAAGCCAGCAGGTCATTATCTCCTGAGGGGTCCCAGACTGCGAGAGGGCACAGGCCGGGCTGAGGGACCCACTCTCCCCCCCAAGTGCACAAATTTTTGTGCACCGGGCCTCTAATATCACTATAAAAAAGTAATTAAACTAATGGTGAAATGATTTCAGGAGATTGCTGGAACTTCTGATAGATATTTGAATAAAGGAAAGGCAACAGTAAAGATTTGCATTCTAGCCGTGGCCGGTTTGGCTCAGTGGATAGAGCGTCGGCCTGCGGACTGGAAGGTCCCGGGTTCGATTCCGGTCAAGGGCATGTACCTTGGTTTCGGGCACATCCCCAGTCGGAAGTGTGCAGGAGGCGGCTGATCGATGTTTCTCTCTCATCGATGTTTCTAACTCTCTATCTCTCTTCCTTCCTCTCTGTAAAAAATCAATAAAATATATTTTAAAAAAAAGATTTGTAGTTCTCACTCTAGGAGTGCTTCCTAATGCAGAGCCTTTAGAGAACACAGTTGCTTAGGACCCACCTCATTCGTCAAGTCAAACTCTGGGCAGGAGGCTGGCAGGTAATTTGTAAAAAGTTTCCCAAGGGATTCTCATGTATTCTGTGGCTGAGGGAGCACTATTCTAAAACAGTAGCTCTTTGGAACATCACTGTCCCATGAGGTTTTTTTGTTGTTTAAAAAAAAATATATATATATATATACATCGATTTCAGAGAAGGGAGAGGGAGAGAGAGATAAAAACATCAATGATGAAAGAGAATCATTGATCGGCTGCCTCCTGCACACCCCCAGTGGGGTTGAGCCCACAACCCAGACATATGCCCTTGACCAGAATCGAACCTGGGACCCTTCAGATCTCAGGCCGACACTCTATCCACTGAGCCAAACCGGTTAGGGCTGTCTCATGCAGGACAACTTTCCCACCAATAACAACAAAGTTTGCTGTAGTCAAATAGAGATGTTAGCTTTTTAAGGACTTAGGGAAGTCTTAGATATAGTAAACCGTCACTTTTTTTGGTAGCTCGGGAGTTTCCCCTTTCTTCATTATATTTGGACAGGGAACTGGTTCCATAGCTGAGACCAGGGACTGGATGTTTTAAAGTTGGTCAGAATCTCTCTTCCGTTCTCTGGTGTGTGTGTGTGTGTGTGTGTGTGTGTGTGTGTGTGTGTGTGTGCGTGTGTTGTACCAAAAAGTGAATTGTAGAATGAGAAGGAGGCTACTGATTGGGTTTGTTCCTATTTGTTCCTTGTTTGATGAGGCTGAGTTTCATATAATTGAGCTAAAATTAAAATTGGAATTTGAAAAAATATTTCAGAAAATCTTCTAAAATCAAAATTTTCTGAAAATAAAAACTGTAGCTTAACTTTGAGATGTAGACAAAATTGCCATTTTACATATATATATAGAGAGAGTTCCCTGTAGGTACTGCATACAGTTGAATTCTCTTGTGACTTCCTGATTCTCTCAGTATCAGACCTTGATGTTTTGGCGAAGGAATTTTTTCTTTTACTTTTATTTAGGTTTATTTTATGCTGAATTTACTCCCGGGCCATAAGTTTTTGTGCCTTCAGTTTCTTCTGAGGTATCTTTTTCTTCTGTGCAGCCTCCTCTACTGGTTTAGGAACAGTCTGCTCCTTTTCAGTGAGGATCATCTCAATGTGGCAGGGAGAGCTCACGCATGGGTTAATCCGCCCATGAGCTCTGTAGGTTCTATGCCACATCTTGGGAGCTTTGTTCACCCGAATGTGCTCAATGACCAGAGAGTCTACATCTAAACCCTTAAGTTCAGCATTGCTCTCGGCATTTTTAAGCACGTGCAGCAAAAATTCAGCACTCTTTTTGGGCCAACGACCCTGTGTCCAGCCCCATTGTTTTGCCTGGGCACACCTACTAACTCCACCATTGTAACGACGGAATGGCACACACTGCTTCTTTAAAGTGACGTTTTGCCCTAACCGGTTTGGCTCAGTGGATTGAGCGTCGGCCTGCGAACTGAAGGGTCCCAGGTTCAATTCCAGTCAAGGGTACAAACAAACAAACAAACAAACAAATAAATAAATAAAAAATAAAAAAATAAAAAATAAAAAATAAAAAATAAAAAAATTAAATAAAGTGACATTCTTCAGATACTTGGTGGCTTTTTGAATGATGGCCTGGGCAGTTTCACGAGTGTTCTTAAAGTGAATGCGGAGATTTGAGCCTCTTGATTGGTGTGATTGATTTTGTGGGGTTTTCTGGGTCTAGTGAATAGTGAACCATTTTCAGAAGTCACCTATGGCCGCTTTGGGGAAGAGCAGGAATTTTTTTTTAATAGCTACATTCTTGCAGAGCACTGGACTAGGTATTGCCTAGAATATTTGGATCAAAAAGACATAGTTTCTGCCTTTGAGATGCTCACTGTCTGCCCAGTGACCAGAGGAAGGTCAAGTGAGGCAATATGTGAGAGATTGATTGATTATCGGTGGTTTTCGGTAGCATAGTATTAGTGAAATGAAATGGCTGGTGGTGGGGAAAGCAGATCTGTGGCTAAGGAATGAATGAGAAGGAAGTGATGAATAACAGTGAGCAATTTCTAAATTCTGCCTCTAAGGATTGTTTCCACTCTCTGCCCTTTCCTCTTGCCTAGTGCCCAGATTACACTAATCCTTGGACCCCAGTGATACCAGCACTGCTTCATTGCCCCTCGCTATACTCATGTCTTCATTTCCCTCTCTTCCCAGCTCAATTCTGTAGTCACTTGCATAAACCTTAACCTCCCTCTCCTCTCTTGCTTCTTCGGGGCTAAACGACAGCCTTAGTTAAAACCAACTTTCTGCTGCTGCAGTGCCTGCACCTGCATGACAAAATGCAACTAGGGAAAGACAGCTGTGCTGACTGGTTTTACTTTACGTTTATGATCACAAACCTCAGCTGGAGCATTAGCACTGCCTGGAAGTCACGCTGTTCCTCCCTAGTGAATGAATGTCTGCTCTCATTTCAACTATTGGAGCCTTCTCTTCCCCCCTCAGACCTCCAGTACTCCTCCGTCCTCTCTCAGCTAATGACCTTGCTGCTTATTTCTGATAAGCAAACAGAAGCAATCAAAAGAGAACTTCCCTGGACTTCCACAACCACACCTACCCGCCTGTCATCATTTGTGCCTAAAGCTCTAGTTCCTGTGCATGTATATGTTGTTCATTCAGAAACATCATTCGAGGTATTCTTCCCTCTCGCTCCTGAATTCTTTCTTTTTCTGCTTGTTTCCATTAGAGTAAAATCTATTATTACTGCCATTAAAAAATAAACCCACAAAAACACCAATCTTCTTTTGACCCTATTTCCTCCTCAGCTACTGCTCTGATTCCTACAGCATTTTCTGTTGCCCTTACTCTTGAAAGCGGTTTCTATATTCTTCCTTTCCTGCAGTTCTTCCTTGTACCCATTCCAATTAGATTTTAATTCCCACCCCCACCCCATTGCTATGATCAAGGTCTCTAATTACCTCTATACTGTTACATCCATTAGTCAATCCCTAGACTTCCTCTTGACCTAGCTGCAGCATTTGACATGATTGGTTACTATCTATTCTGACGTACTCTCTTTGCTTAGACTTCAGAACTCACATATTCTTCTTTCCTCACTGACTGCTCTTTCTCAATTTGCTCTGCTTGCTTTTCCTCTCCTCCTTGAACTATACTTCAGGGTGCCTCCTGGCTCAGCCTTGAACTTCTTTTTCCTATCTGTGTTTCTTCTATGGTAATCTCATCTAGCTTTTGGTTTTAAATGCCAACGGTATGTTGATGATTGGCTCCCTCAATTCCAGACTTGTATATTTTTGTATATACATTTCAGTGTCTAGACTTAGATGTCTGACTGACTATATACATTTAGGTATCTGATAAATGTTCAAACTGGGGTTTCTGTTATTCTCTTCAAAGTCTTTCTATTAATAAACTCTATCTCAGTAAATGGGAACTCCATTCTTCTAGTTGTTCAGTGTAAAAATTTCTGAGTTAGCTTTGACTTTTTCTTACCTCTCTTTTCATCTCTTAGCCTTCAAAATGTATTCAGAATCTGATCACCAGCTCCACTTCTGCCCCCTGGTCCACTGCAGCATCTCTTCTGGAGCTTCTAACTTCCTACTTCTGCCACCTTTCCCCTTCCCCCCGCAGAGTCTATCTGTTCACCAGAAAGCCAGAATGAGCCTGTTCAAATAAGTAGGATCATGTCATTCTTTAATTGAAGCACAGGAAGAGGGACAGTCATTATAATGGCCTGCAGAGCGCTGTCTGCCCTGGTTTGTGTGAAGTCTCTCATCTCCTACTGCCTTCCCTTGTTCACTCACTGGCCTCCTTAGTGCTTCCTGAGCATGCCCAACACATTCCTTCTGTCAGGCCTTCTGCACTGGCTGCTTCCTTTCTCAGGATGCTCTTCCCCCTGATAGTGACAAGTCTCGGTCCCTCATTACTTTAGGTCTCAAATGTCACCTTCAGAAAAATTCCTTCCCTGGCCATTATTTCTAAAATTGGGAACTGTCCCCCACAATACTAATTATTCTCTTCTCTCCTTTATTTTTCTCTTTAGCACTTATTATTTCAAAATAAATATTTTACTTTTTTATTTATTTATAAGTTTCCTCACTAGGATGTAATATGAGGTTTTTTTTTTAAACCTCTTTGTTCATTGCTGTATCCCCAGAACCTAGAGTAGTGCACATAGTATGTTAGTATGTGTTGCAGTAAGTAGTGGCTGAGTGAATGACCAGGTGAATGGTATAACTGCTTTACAACTAAATATGTTGATTTGAAGACTGCCAAGATTGTCCCTTCGAATGTTAAATACCCTTTGTGTGAGAAATTATGGAGAGAAGAGTTGGAAGGTATCTTGTAACAAAATATACCTGTATTTTGCAAAAGAGAAACCTGGCAACTCAATATTGACTTCTCCCTGCAATGCCTACCCCCTCTCCTTTTAAAAATAATTTTCTGGTCCAGAAAGTCCAAAAGTCTTGGATCCAGTGATTTAGATTTCAGAAATGTGACAGTAAAAAAAAGAGGAAATATAAGACAAAAGCTGTATTTTAGAGGATGCATACTTTAGGTGGGCTTTAAAAAAATACTACTTTTAAATTAAAATTTTTTTAGTGTTGACATTGTAGGAGTCCCTTTTAAAATATATTTGCCTGCACAATGCAGTCAAGGTTGTAATTAATTGGTTGTTTAATTTCAAGAGTTTAATATAATAGGAAATCACTAAAAAATGACCTGTGCACTCCTTAATAATTTAACAAAGATGTAATTTTATATTCGTTTGTCAGTCTTATATTGAGAGAGGGGCAGAATTCTGAGACTGCTGATTGAGATTCCATTGTGCCTTTCATATATAAACTGCTCTCATATTGCATGACCTGCCTTTTACCATTTTGGGGGAACTTTAGACATGGGCAGAGCAATATAAAGCTACAGACTTTTTAGTTTATCAGGATTTCCTCCAATTTTTCTGGTCTAACTTCAGTTTATATATTCTTCAGTAACTGCCCAGTCCTGATGGCCAAGCTCTGCCATTTCGAGGAAACTAATAGAAAATTTTACATGTATGACTTTGTTGAATAAAATCAATGGAAATGATAGCCTTGCTGACATCTACTAGTAAGGTGTTTATTAATCGCTAGAAAGCATACACTTGAAGCAAACACTTATTGTCTCTTGGGAAGCTCTTACACTAACACATAGTCAAGTAATCATGGCTTTAATTTCAAGTTTGCCAATACAGTATTTTACGGAAGGCAGTTCTCTGTTTAAAATAAGGATATTTTGTATAAGATAAGGATAGCCCCCCATACAAGGATTAGTGTTGATATTTACAAAGTGCTTTGGATTCCTTCAAATAGGCAATTAAACAAATAAACAAACACACTTATTGTGTTTATTCTACAGAGAACAATATTAATAATGAGTTACATTGTTCCTTTGAGCTTATTGATGTTTTTAATAAGGAGAAAGGATATGTAAAACTATGCATCTTTGTGGATTCATCTGTTCCTTTATGTAGTGCAATATTTTGCATGGCGTACAAAATATGGGAGTCTATTCATATCTTTTGAAACTATATTTTAATTTTATGTGGTTTGAAATCTTAAAATACATGACTGATAGATTTCTCAATGTTATTCTGTCAAAACACAAAGCTTTCCTTCTTCTTGTCCTCTCCTGACCTCTGCTGGTGAGGTGTAGGTGTTCGTGTCTCTGGTCAACTTGATCCTGTCAGCCATCCTAATGCAGGAGAGACAAAAAAATATCTGAAGACATAAATTTCATTAAAGTCCTAAGATTTCTTATTCTAGAAGAGAAGGCTTTTTAATATCCATTCATGCATTGTGTGTATGTTTAGCCTTTACTATCTGGATTATTAATCATGTTAATAGTGGGAGGAGCCTTGGACCAGATAGAAGGGAAGCTAATACTTATGTGGGTGATCAGCAGTTGTTAAGTGCTTACTGGTCCTGCATATGGTTAAAAAATATATAGAGGTTGAGAGGTAACAAACAAGATGCTGGTCCAGTTTTAGTCTTTATACCCTCCTTGCGCAAATAGGAGAGGGGCAGTTGTGACTCATAGGGGACGGCAATTTAGGATAATTGAATGTATACTTCAAATGTAAATTTAGTCCTTTGCTGCTAACAACCTTGGGGGGTGGGAGTATACAACAATGTACCATTTTTGTAGTCAGCGGAGTTAATGGAAAGATATAGAGAACGTAGGATGGAGACTAAGACCTCGGCATAATTTTCCTTTTGATACATGTTGTCATATCCTTAGGGGAGTAGAAGTTTCTTATACCCAGGTCTCCTATATGATTTTAAAAATTGCAATGATGAGCATATCTAGTACCCAGGTCTTAATTTTTGAGTATCATTTCCCATTAAAAAGAACCACTGTTTCTTAAAGAAATGGCTGTTGAAAGTCTAGGTAGAAAGCGTATAAAGTGAGCCTGAATTATTTTGTGCCAGATAGGGTATGTCTAAAGGATCCACTTAAAGGGAGAAATCTCCATCCAAATAAGAGGGGTCAGCTAAATTTGGGACAATTTGAACTTCAAAAAGAATAATGATAGTAGATTACAATACATTGGTAAAATAGCCCTTTGTATCATAGTGGAGGAGCTAGGAAGGAAATCCTTTTTAATAGAAAAATGTCAGTCATATAGAAGGAATCATAGAATTAGAAAAAACAAACAAACATCATTTACCACTATCAGAATCAGAATTGATTCAGACAGGGATTATCAGTGTATGGTAAGACCACTGAGTAGAGCTGTTAAGGAACAGATTATCCAATTAATAGCATTATGTGTTAATGACGAATAGTTCAAGATGCCAAATCATAAAAGTAGCAAGAAGGTGAGTTGGGGCCATATTGTGAAGACCCATCCATGTGGAACATTTTTGTAGATGATTAATGGGTAGCCAATGATGGATTTTAAACTGGGACAGGTTTTAAAAATTGTGGTGGAAGTGTAGAGGCTTTTTTGAAGACCATCAGGGTTACTGGTAAGGAGCTAATGCTTTCATCTAGGAATTGGGATCACCTGAATTAGGGCAGAGGACATGATGGAAACATGAGACATGGATGGGACCAGCAGAGTGTAGTTTGGATGTGGGAAGGAAGGTAAAATGAAGATTGAGAACAACTTAAGGTTCTAGTTTGTTTGACTTAGTGAGTAGTGATGCTGTTAATTTATGATAGGAAAGAGGAGAATAATAGCATGGTGAAGGAAATGGTTTTGGATATGTTGAATTTCAAGTATTTGCTGAACTTGTAGGTTGAAATTCTAGCTTGCTGTTATGTTCTAGTTTGTGTTGGTGTTAATCTAGTTCATGGCAAGATGCTGTTCCTCAGCCTGTTTTTCTAGAGCACTTGAGTTCACATTTGTCACATGGTTTTCAATTAATTCTGGAATAGTCAGCTGTAGCATGTTTGGTGATAAAGTATATTTTATCCATAAATTATAGAGTCATGAGTTGGGGTCGGGGAAAGACATTCACATGCATTCAAGTCTGGTATAGCTGAACTGACGGTATCATGGACTTAACATTTAAACCAGATTCAACTACTGATATATAATTTTAAAAATCCTATAGTGTGGGAGCTTTTTTCAAGGTGTATTATTTTTGTTTTTTGCTGCAGGGGAAAGAAAATCATGCTTCATGATTCTTAAAAGTCGTGTGTGTGTGTGTGTGTTGTCTTTGCATGTGAGAATTTATAGCATTTAAAATTGTCTATATATATATATATATATATATATATATATATATATATATATGATAAGCATTAGAATACCAAAGAGTGCCATTACAAAAAGAGTATTTCTTAAAGTGATTAATTGATAATTCATAGTCATAAAAATGAAAGATAGCAAGAGACAGGCTAGATCTCAGCAGGGTTGTTCCTGGCAAAGTGTGTTATTATACTCTTGGGTTGGCTTGAATTATGTGGTGCTTTCCTGTTGGTGGAGAAGAAGACATGCTTTGAATAAGTCAGGAAAGGAAGTGCAAAAAAACCCCAAATGGCAGCTTAGATCAATCTTAATTTTTCATAGCTTCGCCTTCTCTAAAGTCACATTGAGCAGAAACGTTAATTAGATTTCAGTGCCCCACTGAGTTTTAAAATTAAACATATTTCTAGAACCATCTGCAACATTTTATCACTAATAATATAATGAAGGATATGCTTAGTCTTTTGAAAAATGGAATTTATAACAATACCTTTTGCTCACAGGTGATCATCTTTTATTATGAAAAACCCATCAAAATTTTTATAAAGAGTTAAGAAGTAGCTAAAGAGTTTTAATAATATGCCTAAAAGTAAAATTCTAGAAAATATTCTTATTGGTGAGAATCTTTTTCTAAATTCAGGGTGGATTTTGGTGAAGTATATATTAAGTATATGGTGCACTGTTCTTTGGGATTTTATGCCCATTTTAAGTCTGAAAATATTGATGGTGGACATGTGCCACCTGCCCGTTTGAGGCTGGAATATAGACAGTCAGTAGGAGCTATTGCCTTCATCCAGGAGTGCCATTGCCTGAGCTAGAGCAGGGCCATGTTGGAAGCAAGAAATAGATGTGGAGCTAAAAGTGCAGGTCCTGCAGCCAGACTGTCCAAACTCAAATCCCCTTCAAACTTGAACTTACTAGGTGGGGGAATTTGGACAGTAACTTAACCCTTTTGTGCTTCTGTTTCCTTATCTGTACAATGGGCATGGCTATGTTTACCTCATAGTGTTGTAGTAAGCATACGTTTTGAGCATCAAAATGTATCCTTAGAATAATTTTCTTTCCTGTGAATCTTTCATTTCCATTGCTTTTTATTATTATGCTTATTATACTTACAGAGGCCTGCAAAAAAGAAAATGTAGGGATTGAGAAAAATGAACAAAATAGCAGAATCTCAGCTAACTTATAAGAGAAAATTATGCTGGGTGTTGCTCTCATGAAAATGAAATAATTAAGTGCCTACCCTGTGCCTAGCACTGATCTGGGCAGTGGGGAAACAGCAAACATCCCAGCAACTTTCCTAGGGAAAAGCGTGGGTTAGGTGTGCAGGCGTCCTGGTACTGACCCCTAAAAGGAGGTAGACTTGTTCACCTGGTCATAGGCTAAGGTCACCACAGACTTCTTGGGTGAGGAGGGTGTTTTTTCTTGCCTGAAAGACTGGAGAACAAATATGCTTTCTGAGAGTTGTTGGCTTATAAGAATAGGGACCGAGGGCTGTACGCCCAGTTCTTTTTCTAAATTTACTAACCACATAGTCACTCTACCACCTTAGGAGCGAGTAGGAGATTGGACAGCAGGCCCAGTTCCTTAGGAAAACAATATCCCTCTCCTGGCAAAGACATGAGGAAGAAGCACTTTCTGTGCCACCTTCCCCATTCCCCAGCTTTGCTCCAGGTCCCTATTTAATGTGACCTACAAGACTATGTTTCTATTCAGCCTCATCTAATGCTGATTATCCCAGAACTCCATCCACTCATGCTTCTTAGAGTATTCTTCCCCACATTGCACTTGATGAAAATCCTGATAATCCTTCCATACCTTATGAAAGGCTCATCTTCTGCCATCCATGGGGCGGGTTTGACCTCTCTCTCCACCATGACCTTAATCTTACCCTTCCGGACACTGTGTAACAGCACCTGTCACAGCATGTTTCCATATCAGTCACCCTGAGCAAATGGCGAACTTTCTTTTTCAGTAGCAAGTGGTACTTACTTTTGTATAATTTTTCAGTACCGTAGTGATAATTAAATATTAATCACTCCATGAATCAATAAATATCCAATTCCTTAAAAAAGCAATTCTGTCACTGAAAACATTACAAAGCTAGAACTCAGTAAAATGTGTGGGGTGGAGAAAGGGAAGAAAATGAGATTTTGAAGTTTTGTTTTTGTTGTTAAAAGATAGCTCAAAATATTTTTAAATTTCCTTTTGGTTTAAATTTGTATAATAGAGTATGTTGGAAAATTTCAATAATTCCCTTCTCTTTACCTATCCCAGTGAAGTACCTCCTGTGTAGCTTTAATTTTCGCTATGGAATTCCATTGGTACAACTGTGAAATTATTAATACAACTTAATAATAGAATACTTGCTATTTAATATAGCATAACTCTTTCAGCAGTTCTTTTTTAGCAGCATTTTCTTAGACATTGTTTTGAAATTTGTAAGTAAAGAAGCCTTGAACAAATAGTAACAATAAATTTCAATTTTGTTTTAGCAAAAGCACCTGGAAATTGAAAGAACTGCTAAGTGGTTGAAAATGCTAAAAGGATGGGAAAAATACAAGAACACTGAAAAGGTAATTAAAAATAATGTTATTTCTTGGTGAAACTATACAAGTTCAATGTGGATTTTCCCAGTAAAAGTTTCTATTTATTTATAAGACTATTACATTCATATTATTTTTAAAAATATATATATATTTTATTGACTTTTTACAGAGAGGGAGAGGGATGGAGAGTTAGAAACATCGATGAGAGAGAAACATCGACCAGCTGCCTCCTGCACACCCCCTACCGGGGTTGTGCCCACAACCAAGGTACATGCCCTTGACCAGAATCGAACCTGGGACCCTTGAGTCTGCAGGCTGACGCTCTATCCACTGGGCCAAACCAGTTAGGGCTACATTCATATTCTTAAAAAACTTTTTTAGTTTATTTTTTTTATTTTTTTATTTTTTTAAATATATTTTATTGATTTTTTACAGAGAGGAAGGTAGAGTGATAGAAAGTTAGAAACATCAATGAGAGAGAAACATCGATCAGCCGCCTCCTGCACATCCCCCACTGGGGATCGCAACCCAGGTACATGCCCTTGACCGGAATCGAACCTGGGACCCTTGAGTCCGCAGGCCGACGCTCAAACCGGTTTTGGCAAAATTTTTTTAGTTTAATTGAATTTAGTGGAATGCTTCAAAATAGGATTCTTTTTTTTTTTTCATTTTAAGTTTCTGTTTAATTGCCGGAAGCCAGTCCATCCTTGCTGCTTGACACGGTCGCTGCAAGGAAGAAACATCTGCACAGCATATGTTTCAAGGGACCTGGCGTATATGGCATATTGTTCTTAATATGTTTGCTCCCCTTAGCGCTATGTGTTTTAACCAAGGTTACTTCTCCGAGAAAGGTTGTTTCCCCAGGTAGGGATTTTTCCCTGAAGTTAGGGAATAAAACCCCTTAACTAAATGCCAGGCGGGTAGTTAATCACTTTAACTATGAACAATCACCCTTAAGCTACATAATCTTTACTCCCTGAAATGGAGATAAGAAACGCCCTAACCTTTGGAATAGAAATTGACAGGATTAAAATCAACTGGTATAAATACAGATGTAACAAGAAAATAAAAGACAGAACTTGGCTGGAGATCCTGGCTAGAGATCCTGGCTAGGCTGCTGATCAACTGAACGCTGTCTCGTGTCCTTCATTCTTCGCCGACTCCATCCACACCTTTGGGAACCCCTGGACCTGCTGGGGCTGGACCTCAACATTTAATAATAACATATAAAGTTACAAGACAGATCACAAACTGAAAAAAAATATTTTCAAATATACGAATTATCATGAATTAGTATATATGCATATGTACGTATGATATATATGTACGTCTATCATATATATTATATATGTGTGTATCTCCTATAACTCACTTATTTTTATTTATTTTTTAATATTTCAAGAAAGACGATCTTAAATATAATAATGTCACATGCAATAAACCTTAATTTCTCAAGAAAAACGATTTTAAATATAATGTTACATGCAATAAACACCAATTATTCAAGAAAAACGATCGGAATATAATAATACTAGAGGCCCGGTGCACGAAAATTTGTGCACTGGGGGGGGCCGAGTCCTTCAACCCGGCCTGCCCCCTCTCACGGTTCAGGAGCCCTCAGGCACTGCCCCCATCACCCTGCTGCTGCCACTGCCGGCCACTGCAGCTGCCGGCCCTCGGCTCTTGCTTCTTAGCGCTGGCAGCGCCCCCTGCCCACTGGTGGGTAGGGGGTGATCTGGGGCCAGGCTGGCTCAGGGAGGGGCTGTGGGAGGTTGATGCAGAGCAGGTTGCACCCTGTCCAGCCTCTGCGGAGGTGGGGAGCCTGGACCAGACCTGCGCTGCTGCCTCTGTGGCTGCCTCTGCGGAAGAGGCAGCACTAGGACCCGGCCCCACTGCGGCCCGTCTTGCACCATCTTTGCAGAAGGGGGCGCGATGCCGCCTTCTCACTGCCTATGCAAAAGGGGCCGCGGCGCTGGACCAGCCCGGTCCTCTCCTTCCCCCCCCCCCCCCGCCCCCGCTACACACACACACACACACACACACACACACACACACACACACGCAGCACCGGCCCTAGGCCCTCACAGCCACTGTGGCTTTGTCCAGATGGACATTCGGAAGACGTCCGCTCTAATTAACTTATTACCCTTTTATTAGTATAGATTACATGCAATACAAAATAGGATTCTTTGTGTTTTAACAGAGTGCCCAATTCAGATTGTTTTCACAGTTAAGAGGATGTGTTGGGTAGTTCAGAAGTAGGCTGGGTTTCAGGAGTGATTTAATCCAGCTGCTCAGTTACATTGCCAGTGACTTAATTTCTTTCCACTTCTCTTCTGCCTTTGGCAGTGTCAGCTTCACCATGAGGTTGGCTTCCCTTTGGGATCACAATTATTGCAGTAGTTTCAGGCTTCATATCCACATGTCCCACTGCTCAGAGAGGACTGGCTTCTGACCTCTTTCCTGAAACAGGAACAGTCTCTTTCTAGAAGCTTCTAGCAAAGGTCCCCTTTAATCTTTTTGCCCTGCATTGAGTCTGTGCTCAGTTTTAAACCAATTAAAAAAAATACACATCTATTAATATCACCACCAACCTGGAAGTCTTTAAATATTAGTGAATTGTGAAGTTTATGGGGTGGAAATTTTCTAAAATTCTAATTTTGCTTGAAAGGTCAAATGCTATCAGTGGTACCAAATACTATCAGATATTTTCCTTAAAGGGATAGGCTTCATTTATTTTTTATTATTATTTTTTAAAATATATTTTATTGATTTTTTACAGAGAGGAAGGGAGAGGGATAGAGAGTTAGAAACATTGATGAGATAAACATTGATCAGCTGCCTCCTGCACACCTCCCACTGGGGATGTGTCCGAAACCAAGGTACATGCCCTTGACCGGAATCGAACCTGGGACCTTTCAGTCCACAGGCCGACGCTCTACCTACTGAGCCAAACCAGTTAGGGCAGGCTTCATTTATTTTTGAGAAAATGTTAAATACCCAAATCTGAATAACTATAGTTGGATTACTCAGTTTTTTTAAGTAATAAGATAATTCATGAAAAAAGCAGTTGAATCAGGTCATGATTCAAACAATTTTGTAAGTGCTTTTTCTTGAGGCCATCATTGTACTACTTGGATGTGCAGAAAAGTTCTCAATGTGTACTTCCCATGCCATCGCTCAGAATATTAATAAGATATGTATTCAAGAGTTGAGATTTCATGAAATTAATAATTTCTACAGCTTCGTGTAAAGTAAAACAGACTTGTGTTAAACTGTGAGTGGAGAGTATAGTGACCACTAGCGTAGTGCTGCTACTGCGCGATTTGTGTGAAGGTGCCAGTAGTTTTATGACCATTGCTTTTCTGCTACTGTGCAAAAGGCAGTATAGTGAAAAAGGCAACTGACATTTTAGTATTATTAGGAGAACAGCTTTGACCTCATGGACCGTGCTTTGAGAACAGCTAACATTTGCATTGATTTCCTCATAGTAAAATGGAGATAATCATACCCATTGCAAAGGGATGAAAAGTGAGCAATTAATGCACATATAGCACTTAGTACACACCTTGCAGAGTGTAAGTATTCAGTAAATATTCGTTACTGCTGTTAGTTTTTTGAAGGGAGTTTGGACAAAAAAAGAAATCTTCATACTCTTACAGGAAAATACAACTGAATTAACTATTAGGATTTCTATTTCCTCACACTTTTTTTTCTGTGTTATTTATTTATTTATTTGCATAGATACAAATTGTATGTCAGCATTTGTTAATAAGAATTCCAGGGAAAGAAATCAGTCTCTTAGATTCTAATGAATATTACATAGAAACAGTATTGCCTAATGGTTAGTAATAGACTCTGAAGCCAGGCCATCCTGGGTTCAAATCCCAGCTCCACCACTTTACTAGCTGTGTGACCTGGGGGAAGATATTTTACCTTTTCTGACTTAGTTTGCTCATCTGCAAAATGGAGATAATAATAAGAATTTACCTCTGAGTTGTTTTGAGGATTAAATGTTAATTCCTATAAAGCACCCTTAGTACAGAGTCAGTAAGTGTTACTTATTAGTGCATCAAAAAAGGCTCTATAGCTAAATAAAGTAGAGAAAATCAGAGCTAAACATAGTTAAACAGTGTTTCTTTACTACAGGACTTTTGAGAGTCTTTAAAACTATAACATGTTGTGGGAATTTTTAAGAGGGAACTTAAATTGTACAAAACTTATTTAACCATGGAAATCTTTTTGTCCTGGGGTATATCACAATGCCCATGTCACTTTTTTTTTTTTTTTTAGCATCTTAAGTATTCTTATTTAAAGTTTAGGCTCTTACTATATTTTCATCAGCAGTGAGTACCTTGCTGATTTTATTATCTGTGTGTTTTAGCATTATGTTGGAAGTCAACGATGTTTTTAAGAGGACCAGTTCAAAGTAGAACATTAGTTACAATGCCTGTGCTCTTGTTTAATATTTTGCTGAATCTCTTAGATTGGCCCAAAGTTGACAATTATACTTTACCTTTTGTCTTTGTGGAAAGATTGCTCAAGTGAATAAATTTTGGTGCATTGCACCTATGCTTTAATCCAGCCTAATAAAATATTTGTAGAGGTCGGGCTTTCTTTTCTTGCCTAGTATATAGTATATATCTATGATAGTATGTAAGCCTCTGTAAAATGAGAAATTCTACTAGGCTATCATTCTGCACAACAACTCTGGCTAATTTAGTTCCCAGTTAGAGAGATTTTAACAGAACTATTTCTTCGATGTATAATTTTAAAGCACTTTCCCACAACCATAATGATAGAGTTATTGGATGACATATATGGTCCAATTTAGTGTGAACAGAATGCACCTTCTAAAAGAATCACTGCTTTCAAATCATACCTAGTTTTAAATTGCATTGAAGTAAAAAAGTAGTATGTATTTTTCTTGTCTTCTAAGTTTTCTTTCCACGATTCCTTACTTACAAAGTAGTAAACAAAGAAATTCATAGAACATGAATATATACATTATATATATACATAATCCTCACCTGAGGATATTTTTCCATTGATTTTTAGAGAGAGTGGAAGAGAAAGGGAAAGAGAGAGAGAAAAATATCGATGTGAGAGAAACACATTGATTGGTTGCCTCCTGCACAAGCCCTGACCAGGGCCTGGGCCAGGGAAGAGCCTGCAACCAAGGTATGTGCTCTTGACCAGAATCTAACCTGGGACCCTTCAGTCTGCAGGCCGATGCTCTATCCACTGAGTCAAATCAGCTAGGGCCATAGAAATATCTTGAAGTAAAAATATAGCTCTCATAGAGAATATTTGGATTTTTAGGATACAAGCATTGATGAAAAAGTTTCCAGTAAGGCTGTATTGCCTGTGTGTTCTCACAGTGACTGCTCCCTATGTACAATAGTATGTATTTTTGAAGTATAGTCTATTAATGGAAGTTATCTCTGTTAAGTGGAACCCATTATGATTTAACTAGTCATGATGTAAGTGTCTTAAGTCACAGCAGGGTACCTACTACAGATACATATATTTTTCTCTTGATCAAATAACTGAATGGACCTTTGTTGGTCAAAAAACTAATGGACTCATCTTAGCCAACATTTTATTTTACTAATGTGAAATGAAGGCATCACATTTAGAAATAAAATTTAAGCAAGAGATCCTATGGCCAGACTTCAGGGCTTGTTCATTGTACCATCTTTTACAGTAGCTTTTCCTTTTGGTGTTTGTCAGTAAGAGGTCAGAGGGAAATAGAGGCAGTTATAAAAAGCAGGAGGGCCTGTGGATGGTTTAAAACTTACTCAGATTCAACTATGGAGCCTCGTGCCTATTTGGAGGAAGAGATCAAGGAACCAGTGGAGCAAGGATGATTACAGGAAATGGGGAGGCAGTGAGGAGCGTCAGCAGCTCTGAGGATAAACTTGTGTTTCATGGTGTACACTGCAGTTGTGAAAGTCCTACAGAATTGAGTTAAACTTGCTGGGCTGACAGGTTTGCTCTATGGCAGACATGACGACGTGGACCGGCACACTTAACACTGTTTCAGAATCACTCAGGTTTGAAAAGGGTATTGAAAACATAGGCGAGTTAATGGAATTGTTTTTTTTAGTTGATGGATTTTTAAATGTATCTGTGTGACTAAAGTAGACTGCTTGATTGTATTGACCAGTGAACAGATATACTGAAAGCAAAGGTAGATTTCAGACAACCTTACTTATTTTTTCCTTAAAGATTTTACGCTGACTGGCATAGAAACTGACCAATCAGAACCAAATCTGGGTGAAGTGCGAGGAGCCAATGACTGCCTAGGAGGCGGAGCTTTTGACACTCTGGTATAGAAACTGACCAGTCAGAACCTAATCTGGGTGAACTGCAAAGGCAGAACCTAAGGTGGTGAGTGAGGAGGGGTTTTAAGGGCAGCAGCTGTTTGGTGTAAGGTGTAAGAAAGCAGTTCAATTTTTAATGACCGGTTTGGCAGTATAGTGCATATGGCTGGCTATCAGTCCAGATGTAGGGATTATGTATTTTTGTCTGCCAAGAGCATCTCCTCCTGCTGAAAAAGCCTCCCCCCACCCCATTTAAGCAATCCTATCCTATATAATCTATTTATAAAAGGGTAATATGCTAATTAGACCAGGTTGACCGGCCATCTTCCGGACGTCTGACTTCCAGACAAAGCCATGGTGGTGGGGGCCGAGGCAGGGGCAGTTAGGGGTGATTAGGCCGGCAAGTGAGGGCCGTTGGGGGTGAGATCAGTCCAGCAAGGGAGGGCAGTTAGGGGCGATCAGGCCGGCAGGGGAGAGCAGTTAGGGGCAAGATCAGTCTGGCAGGGGAGGGCCTTTGGGGGCGAAATCAGGCTGGCAGGGGAGGGCCATTGGGGGCAAGATCAGGCTGGCGGGGGAGGGCAGTTGGGGGCAACCAGGCTGGCAGGGGAGGTAGTTGGGGGCGAGATCAGGCCGACAAGGGAGGGCAGTTAGGGGTGATCAGGCAGGAAGGCAGAGGCAGTTAGGGGCGATCAGGCAGGCAGGCAGAGAGGTTAGGGGTGATCAGGCAGGCAGGCATTCTTTTTTGAATGAATGAATGAATGAATGAATGATTTTCATTTATAAATTGGGACAATCAGCTATCACCTGATAAATTCTGTAGCTTTAATAAAGCTGTAATTTCTAGGAGATGGTGTAGAAATACCTTGAAGTAGGAGTAAGAAGATAATTCTCTAACCTAGGTGAACCACTTCTCTGTACCTTGATTTCCTGAGTTATTCTAGAAAATATGAGACACTACTTTGTCCATTGAAAGATTCTTAACAAATGTAAACTGGACTATTGTTCTGGAGAATAAGCAAATTTTATTACAACTCCTGTGCTTTGATGTAATTTCTACTGTTTTTACAAAATTTTTATGATAGTTGAAAATTTGTGAGGAAAGATATATAATCATAAGTCAGCCTGTCATGTAACAGTACAAATATTTGAAAAGCAATAAACATAATTAAAAATTCTTATTTTAGGGCCTCATAATTTCTTTTCTTTTTTGGTTTTTTAATTTTGATTTATTGGGGTGACATTGGTTAATAAAAGTATATAGTTTTCAGGTGTACAGTTCTATAATACATCATCTGTATAATGTATTGTGTGTTCACCACCCAAAATCAAGTCTTCTTTGTCACCATTTATCCCCCATTATCCCTCTTCCACCTCCCTCCACCCTCTTTTCCCTCTGGTAATCACCATACTGTTGTCTGTGTCTAAGGGTTTTTTGTTTGTTTTGTTTTTGCTTAATTCCTTCACCTTTTTCACCCAGCCCCTCTAGCTGCTGCCCGTCTGTTCTCTATCTGTATTTTTTTCCCATCTATATATGACTTTTGCACATGCTTCATTTCATTACCCCTCACAGCTTAAATTCCAGATTAATATTTTATGTTGCTTTTAAGTTTTAGGTACAATTTTACTACCATTATTTTAATAGTTTTTGCTCTTGGACTTCTTTAATATTTTTCTGTTCCATGTATTTTAGTAAATAAGTACAGTTGAGCAGAATAATGGATACTATCTGTGGTCTTGAAAGATAGTCTTTGTTTTTTATAAAATGTAAAATCAGTATTTTTTACTAACTGGTAACATCTTATGTGTGCTGTTTGTCAAGCCATTCAACCTCTTTGTGATTTACTTTCAATATCTATAAAATTGGAATAATAATTCTCATAGAGTTATCAATATGATTAAATGAGATAAATATCTGTAAATAACTTTTAAAAGTTTTCTGTACATAATAAATGCTCATTAAAAGTTGACTTTAATTGTTATTGTTGATGATGATAGTAATAATGTACCAACATTTCTTTTTGCAACCTTTTCCATATGTGATTAATTGTTTATTTTAGCCCTGTAGTAACACTGGACCATTAATTTTTTATTGCTACCTGATATTTCTCTATTATTTCTCCCCAATTTATCGTAGAATTTGATGGGTTTTTTTCTAAATTTCTATTAAACTTTAGGATTAATAATAGACAGTAATTTATATACAATTGTTGAACACAGAATTGAGTGACAACAATCAAATGTCAAAAGGCTTTTTAAGTAATATAGTTTAAGAAGTACATGTCGGAGCTCTTATTTTACTCTTTGAAAAACATCTGCTTAATGGAGATTCAGGTCTATCAAAGTTAATCTGTTTATCTGCCATTATATTCTACTTGACTATTAAAATTCCATTTTTTACATTTGTAATAATTTCCATACTTTCTGATATTTATATCAGACTAGAGGCCTGGTGCATGAATTCATGCACGGGTGAGGTCCCTCAGGGTGGCCTTGGGGATCGGGCCCCAGCTCAAGCCCCCAGCCTTGCAGCCCCACCTGGCACCCCGCCTTGGCCTGGCACCACCCCCTCACCTGCTCCACCATCCCACCTATGGGGCAATTGATCATGGCCAGCCCCACCTGGCTCCCTCAGTGCCTGGGAGCCAGGCAGCGGCCCTGCCCCCTGCTGTTGCCACTGCTGGTTGCCATTTGGAGGGCGATTGACGGGGCAATTGGACCCCTGCTCGCACCCACCTTGCACCCGCTCACTTGCTCAACCATCCTCCCACTCATCAGGGTCGGCAGCGCTTCCACTGCCACCCACTGCCAGTGCCGTGTGGCTGACACCCACCATTTTTTGTGGCCCCCCCCCCCCCCCCGCAGTGGTCAGTGCACATCATAGCGAGAGGTCGAATGACCACCCAAGGGGACAATTTGCATACTAGGCTTTTGTTATATAGGATGCTTACAGTGTAGCATCTTTAGAAATTTAGGAGATAATTTGAAGTAACTTTTAGTGGATGATATATCTTTAAAAAGTATATTATGATTTTGAGGTGAGTATAGATGACAAACTTCCTTTAAGAAAATAAATCACTTGGTTTTTTTACCACATTCAGTTTGCAGCTAAGGGTGCTAAATGTTTAGTACATGGGAAATGTTACAAGTAGCAGAGTCTAGTTTACACAAAGCCTTTCTGTTTATATTCTTCGAGTTAGAGCTGCTGCATGCATTAAAACTTCTATGATTTTAGTCACTATCTGCTGAAATTTTAAATATGGGGCATATTATGTTTATACCAAAGAACAAAACTGAAATTATGTAATTATCTAATTGAATCGATTTCACAATATTCACTGTTCCATCGTAAAAGTTGCTCTACAGTGTCACTCCTTTTAAACCATTTAATCAAAGTTTCTTAAAGCTTTAGTTTTCAAAAATGTAAGTAGTGTAGTGGTGGAAGTTGAACTCTGCTTATTCATAGTTCACCAACATTTCATTTATTAAAATTTGCATCTTATTTTCTTAGCCATACTATTTAAATACATTATTTTGATCATAAGGATATAAGTTTCCAGGTTTTATTATGCAAACTTTATAGTGACCATAATAGGTTTGTATGTTATTTTGAGTAATTAGCCTTGAGGAAAAACATATAATTACAAGACTGGAAAATTGAGTGATTCTTAGAGCATTAGCATTATACTTTCAAGGAACCAAAGAGTTGATGATACTGTTTTATGGATAACTTCATTCAAAAGTGATGGTATTCCTTCCTGATGGAGATTTATTACTACTTTTGCCTGATTAGATAGGATCTGTGTCACTAAGAAGGAAAAAGAAATTATTAAGAATTTAAAAGAGAAAAGGAAAGTGTGGGGGAGAAGAGGGTAATGAAGGTGATGGGTGGAATTAACTAAGATTATGAGACGTAGGGGCCTGCTTTGTTATAAAGAGCTCAGAGAGAAGGTGAGAAGATTGTGGGAAAGAGAGTAGGGGTTAATAGCACTGTCTACACTCCATGAAGACACTTTTGGCACAAGGAAACCTTTTTGCTATTTGGATCCTTTTAGGTATGTGGATAAAAGGGAGAATGGCCTGACTGGTTTGGCTCAGTGGATAGAGCGTCGGCCTGCAGACGCAAGGGTCCCAGGTTTGATTCCGGTCAAGGGCATGTACCTTGGTTGCGGGCACATCCCCAGTAGGGGGTGTGCAGGAGGCGGCTGATTGATGTTTCTCTCATCGATGTTTCTAACTCTCTATCCATCTCCCTTCCTCTCTGTAAAAAAATCAAAATATTTAAAAAATAAAAGGGAGAAAGTGTGTAATTCATTAATTACATATCAACTAGAGGCCCAATGCATGAAGATTCGTGCAAGTATAGGCCTTCCTTCCCCTGGCTGCCAGCACCAGCTTCCCTCCGGCACCCAGGACCCGGGCTGCTTCGCTCTGCCTGCCGCCGCCACCCACCGGGACCTGGGCTGCTTTGCTCCTGCCACTGCAGGGCACCCAGGACCTGGGCTGCTTTGCTCCTGCCACTGCCAGGCACCCAGGACCTGGGCTGCTTTGCTCCAGCCACCACCAAGCATCTGGAACTGGGGCTTGCTTTGCTCTGGCCGCTGCCACCACCCACCGGGGGCATACTCCGAGCCGCGTTGCGGCTCCTTGGAGCACGCCCCCACCCCTGGTGTGTGTCTGCTGGGGCTGGGGGCAGCACACAGTCCCCTCCCACCCATCTGCGCACACAGCTCCTCCTGAGTTAGTCGTGACGCCGGCTAATTTGCATATTACCAATTTTATATATATATATATATATATATATAGGGAATGTATAAATCAGATGTTCACAACTTTAAAAAAGCATTGATTATGCTTTCATGCTACTTAGGGAACACCTTTGTTATGAATGGTATGGAAATACTAATGTACTAGGCATATTTAACATTTTATTACTTTCTGTATTTATGTCTCCGTATTAAAATCTGAAACATAGAGATGATAATATCCAAATGTGCCATGTTAAAAATGTGTTATTAATTATTATGGATACTATGAAAATAAGAGACTAACAAATATTAATTAATTTTATTTAAGGGACCAGTCTAAGCTTTTGTCAGTTTGTAATTTCAATTTATGTTTCCTTTCAATAAGTTTCATAGGAGGATTTACAAAGGGATCCCACTCCAGCTCCGAGGTGAAGTCTGGGCTCTACTTCTTGAGATCCCGAAAATGAAAGAAGAAACAAGGGACCTTTATAATGTGAGTATCTGATGCCAACCTGTTATTTTGAAATTCAGAAGTAAAATTCATTTCTTTAAGCATTCAAGGTGATGTAAGGTATTCGTATCATCATTTGAAATTATATGATAGAGGCCCGGTCCACAGATTCATGCACTGGAGTGGTCCCTCATCCTGGCCTGAGCCCTCTTGCAATCTGGGATGCGAGTGAAGCAGATTCAGGGCCAACAGTGCCCTACCAGCAACCTAACCCACAGCTGATTCTGTGAGGAATTGGGCTCCCTCCTCCCTCGTCTGTGGGTCCGGGGTGCGGGTGAAGCAGAGTCGGGGCCAACAGTGCCCTAGCAGCAACCTAACCCATGACCGATTCCACGATGAATTGGGCTCCCTCCTCTACTCATCGGAGCGTCTGCCCTATGGTGGTCATTGCGTATCATAGCTACCAGGCGAACGGTCAAACGGTTGGTTAGGCTTTTATATATACACTATAGAGGCCCGGTGCACAAAAATTTGTGCACTCGGGGGGGGGGGGTCCCTCAGCCCAGCCTATACCCTCTTGCAGTCTGGGATCCCTCGGAGGATGTCCACCTGCTGGCTTAGGCCCACTCCCTGGGGAATCGGGCCCAAGCTGGCAATCAGACATCCCTCTGGCAGCCCGGCAGCCCTCAGGGGATGTCCACTTGCCAGCAAGGAGCAGGCCTAAGCTGCAGTCGGACATCCTTAGCGCTGCTGAGGAGGCGGGAGAGGCTCCCACCACCACCACTGTACTGGCAGTCGTCAGCCTGGCTTGTGGCTGAGCAGAGCTCCCCCTGTGGGAGCACACTGACCACCAGGGGGTAGCTCCTGCATTGAGAGTCTGCCCCCTGGTCATCAGTGTGTGTCATAGTGACCAGTCATTCCCAGTCGTTCTGCTGTTATGGTCAGTTTGCATATTACCTTTTTATTATATAGGCTAGAGGCCTGGTGCATGGGTGGGGGCCGGCTGGTTTGCCCTGAAGGGTGTCCCGGATCAGCGTGGGGGTCCCGCTGGGGTGCCTGGCCAGCCTGGGTGAGGGGCTGATGGGTGTGTGCAGCTGGTCATACCCCTTTCAGGGTGGGAGTCCCCACTGGGGTGCCTGGCCAGCCTGGGTGAGGGGCTGATGGCTGTTTGCAGGCTGGTCAAGCCCCCCCATCCAGTGAGGACCCTCACCCCATGGAGGTTTGGCCAACCTGGGTGACAGCTGATGGCTGTTTTCAGGCTGGCCACACCCCCTTTAGGGTGGGGGGTCCCCACTGGGGTGCCTGGCCAGTCTGGGTGAGGGGCTGAGCGCCGTTTTCAGGCTGGCTAAGCCCCCTGGTGACGTAAGCTCCCAGCCTCTTCTTTTTTTCTTTTTTCTTTTTAATTCTGGGATTTATTTACCTTCTATAATTGAAATTTTGTAGTCTTGAGAGGAGCTCAGAGCCGGCCAGGGTGGGCAGGAGGGAAGCTTGGCTTCCTCCATCGCCAGGGGCAACCAAGCCTCCTGCTCGCTCCAGCTCCGTGGCCATGGCCGGCTGAAAGCAGGTATCTGGGGTTTATTTATCTTCTATAATTGAAACTTTGTTGCTTTGAGTGGAGCTCAGAACTGGCTGCAGCAGGCGGGAAGCTTGGCTTCCTCCATCACTGGAGCAACCAAGCCTCCTGCTCGCTCCAGCTCCATGGCCACGCTGGCTGAAAGCAGGTATCTGGGGTTTATTTACCTTTTATAATTGAAACTTTGTTGCCTTGAGAGGAGGTAGCAGCCAGCCGGGAAGCTTGGCTTCCTCCATCATTGGGGCAACCAAGCCTCCTGCTCGCTCCAGCTCCATGGCTGCCGGCCGCCATCTTGGTTGGGTTAATTTGCATATAGTCGCTCTGATTGGCTGCTGGGCGTGGCTTAGCATGTAGCAAAGGTATGGTCAATTTGTATTTTGTCTTTTATTAGTGTAGATGGCTTAATGAGACTTAAGCATGGGTAAGTATAAATTATATAAATTTTAATTTCCCATCTGATTAAACGTGTGTGAAATGCCACTAAATTGACAGCAGAGAGTGTTTTAAAAGCAAATCCACAAGGAAGAAAAAATAGAAGAGATAACAGCTGTCAATTTTTGAAAACCAGAATTCAGACAGATACTTTGTAGTCTTAGCAAACCTGAGAAAACTAATCATGGACTAGTAGTGAGAAATTGGAGAAGCACTTGATTTATATTTCAGAATCTCCAAAAGTTTTGATAATTGCTTAATTCCAGGTACCTCTGGAAGTGGAAGTGAAGCTAAACATAGTAGAAGTGGTTAAAAGTCTGCTGCAGAAGCAGTTAGAGCCCTTACGTCTCCTTCCCCAACCCAAGCAGGAGATTGGAGGTTCACCATTTGGAGAGGGTAAAACAGAGGGCCTCTGGGCTGGAGAACACAGGCATTGCTGAGGGTGGGCTGCTGTGGTGCAAGCACGGAGGAATTGAATATCCTGAACTTGGGGCATTGCAGCCTTTCCTTCCACTCAGCTCCCAGAACATCGACTGCTGGGTGCTTGTCTTTTTGGCAGATCAGAAGTGCCTTCTCTGGGGAATCTGACCACCCTAAGAAAATGAACCCAAAGATACTGACTAGGGGAACCCCAGTGAAACTGCCCAGCCACTGAAGACAGTTGTGAATCCCCACCTCTGCACACAGAACTTTCCACCAGCTGTTAGTCTCCTACTTTTAAATATAAGAGACAATGAAATATCTCTGTTCATTTGAGAAAAGGAGCTAATATGAAAGAGAAATGAGGAGAACTGGGAATAAAGGAACTTGCAAGAAACAGACCAGAAGAAAACAAAAAAACTATCAATATCTTCAGAAGGATAAAAATAGATATTGCATCCATAAAACAAGTATAGAATGCTCTTAAAAGGAACATTTGAGAACAGCAAAGAGTTTAGGATTATAAAAATGATAATAGAAATGAAAGATTCTAGAGGAGGGTTGAAAATAACAATTGAAGAAATTTCCCAGAAAATAGATTATGAAGTTAAAGAGATGGAAAATAATAGAGAAAATATAAGAAAATTAATTGACAGCCCAGGAGATCCAACACTGTAATAATAAGAGTTCCAGAAAGAGAAAATGGGGTCGTGGGAGGAGAGGCTGGGGAAATCAACAAAGGAATTATTGAAGAAAATTGTTCAGAACTGAGAGATGTATGAGTTTTTAAGATTGAAAAGATCCATCAAATGCCCAATCCTGTGGCTAAAAATAGATCCAAACCAAGCACAAAAATGTGAAGTTTCAGACCTGGAGAGAGAAACTCCTATAAGCTTCTAGAGAGAAAAAACAGACTTCATATAAAGAAGCGTGAATTAGAATGGAAACACTGGAAGTTAGAAGACAATGAAGGCAATGCCTTTTGAGCAAAAATATTTTCCAATTTAAAATTCAAAATGGCCAAATAAGAAAGGAGGTAGCTATCAGGCATTCAAAGTTTCAAAAAATACACCCTTTCACAGGAGCTACTGGAGGATGTGGTCCTCCGGAACAAGGAAATAAACCAGGAAAGAAGATGTGAAATGCAGGAAACAGGGGGCCCAAGCAAAGAGATGCCTAACAGATGGTAAAGGGAGACCCCAAGGATAGTGCAGTAGTCCAAACTAGAGCAGGTCAGAAGGCTCTGGGAGCGATGTCTGCAAACAGTTGAAATTGAGAAAATACCCCTTCTGTTTGAGCATCATGAGAAGAGATTTATGCAACATAAAGTGGGTTTGGGATTGAGTTAGTGACAGCTGTGTAGAAGACAAGCAAATCAAAAAATAATGCAATGATCAACTCCAAGAAAAACAAGAATATTGTATTGGAAAGAAAAAATAAATTATAGTGGACTACATGGCTTAGCTATGAAGAGCTTTTACATAGCAATCCAAACTCCAAAAAGTTCTCTATCCAAAATTAGTTTCTACCTCTATTGATAGGACAGGAGGGAAAAGGGGGATGGGAAAAGAGGAAATGGGAGTAGTAGAGATGGGGCATGAATGGGAGAGAAACTTTTCATTGTGTACCTTTTTATATTTTTTCATGTTTGAACAATGGAAATGATTTTCCTAAACCAAAAGAACTTTTAAAATGAAAATTATTTAATACTAGAGGCCCGGTGCACAAAAATTTGTGCACTGGCGGGGGGCGGTGTCCCTCAGCCCCACTTGTGCCCTCTCACAGTCTGGGACCCCTCGGGAGATAACGACCTGCTGGCTTAGGCCTGCTCCTGGGTGGCAGAGGGCGGCCCAATCCCTAGGTGCAGCCCCTGGTCGGGCTCAGAGCAGGGCCGATTGGGGAGTTGAGACGCCGCCCCCTGTCATGCACAGAGCAGGGCGGATCGGGAGGTTGCAATGCCACCCCGAATCACGCTCAGGGTAGGGCCAATTGGGGAATTGGGGCACCACACCCTGTCACACTCAAGGCAGGGTCGATGGGAAGGTTGTGGCGCCACCCCCTGTCATGCACAGAGCAGGGCTGATCAGGGGGTTGGGGCGCTGCCCCATGTCATGCACAGAGCAGGGCCAATCAGGGGGTTTGGGCACTCCCCCGTCACACTCAGGGCAGGGTCGATGGGGAGGTTGCAGCTCCACCCTGTCACACACAGAGCCACAGGGCGATCAGGGGGTTGGGGAGCTCCCCCCTATCAGGCACAGAGCAAGGCCGATCAGGGGGTTGGGGCGCCTTCCCCTGTCACAAACAGAGCAGGGCAGATAGGGAGGTTGTGGCCCCGCCCCCTGTCACACACAGAGCCTCAGGGCGATCAGGGGGTTTGGGCGCTGCCCCCTGTCACACTGCTCCAGGGGCCAGAAGGCCTCGCAGCTCTGCTTGACACCGGGACAGTGAGGCCTTGCTGCTCCGCTGATCCCAGTGCTGGGAGGCTTCGAGGCTCCACTTGACACTAGAGCAGTGAGGCCTCGCTGCTCCGCTGATCCCGGTGCTGGGAGGCCTCCCTGCTCCGCTGATCCCGGTGCCAGGAGGCCTCGCGGCTCCGCTGATTCCGGGTTCAGGAGGCCTCACGGCTCCGCTGATCCCGGTGCTGGGAGGCATATTACCCTTTTACTATATAGGATAGAGGCCTGGTGCACGGGTGGGGGCCAGCTGGTTTGCCCTGAAGGGTGTCCTGGATCAGGGTGGGGGTCCCACTTGGGTGCCTGGCCAGCCTGGATGAGGGGATGATGGCTGTTTGCAGCTGGTCACACCCCCTTTAGGGTGGGGGTCCCCACTGGGGTGCCTGGCCAGTCTGGGTGAGGGGTTGAGGGCCGTTTTCAGGCTGGTGGGCGACTGAAGCTCCCAACCTCTCCTTTTTTTCTTTTTTTCTTTTATTCTGGGATTTATCTACCTTCTATGGCTGTCACTGGAGCTGAGAGCCGGCTTTAGCTCTGAGGCTCGGCTCCAGCTTGAGGCCTCGGCTGCTGAAAGCAGGAATCTAGGGTTTGTTTGGGTTCTATAATTGCAACATTGTTTCGGTCCTGCTGCTCCAGCTCTGACTGCTGAAAGCATGTATCTGGGTATTTTTTAGCTTCTATAATTGCAACATTGTTTTTTAGAGAGCAGCTCACAGGCCGGCAAGGCAGGTGGGGAACCTTGGCTTCCTCCATCACTGGAGCAAGCAAGCCTCCTGTTCGCTTCAGCTGCCTGGCTGCCGGCCGCCATCTTGGTTGGCAGTTAATTTGCATATCACCCTGATTAGCCAATGGGAAGCATGTTGGAGGTACGGTTAATTACCATGTTTGTCTATTATTAGATAGGATTTGTCATAGACTTTTCAAAAGCTGATTTTCATAAAAATGTGCTTTTATTCCCCCCCTTTTTTTCCTCTTCAGAAATTAAAACTCAGAGCACGTGGTTGTTCACCTGATATCAGACAAATAGACCTTGATGTCAACCGCACATTTAGGGACCATATTATGTTTAGAGACAGATACGGTGTTAAGTAAGTAAATTTTAATATCATGCATTGTAAATAGCCTTTGTAAGTAGTCTGAATCAAAATCTTTATTAACTTAAAATGTGAGTGTTAGAATGCCTCCTAAAGACTAATCTTCATTCATGTTCTGAAATTTTACACTTTGCAGATCATTTGGTTCATGTTGTGTGAAACTTAGGTTCAAAGTTAACTTAAACTTTTAAATTTTTTACATAGTTGGTGCTATAAAAATTGTTAAAGAATCATTTTATGATGTGTGAATTCTTAAAAATATGGCACTTTATTAAAAGTCTTAGAAAAGAAATGATAGATTGTGTTGCTTTTCGAGAACTGTGTCAGTGATAAATATATCCCTATAACTATGACCTCATATGGAGATGAAACTAAAAAAACTTTAGTTAGATGAATGAATGAAATGACTATGACAGTTATGAATGAAAGGTATAGTTTTGCTGACCTCTATATTGGTTAGGGTTCAACCAGAGAAACAGAAACCAATAAAAGATATACAGGTTGTCCCCAAAAATGTATATACACTTTAATAGCTGATAGTTCAATTTTGAAAATGAAATGTATTTTAATAAACACTGCCTTTATAATTATTCAAACTGTGTATATATTTTGGGGGGACACACTATATATTAAAGAGAATTATTGTGAGGAATTGGCTTACACAGTTTTGGGGCTGACTAGGCAGGTCTGAGGTCCAAAGGGCAGACTGGGACTCTTGGGCATGAGCTGAAGCTGTTGACACAGGAGGAATTTCCTCTTCAGAGAAGCCACAGATCTGCTCTTACAGCCTTTTAGCTGATTGAATCAGGCCCACCCAGACTATCTAGGATGATCTGCTCTACTTAAAGTCAACCAATTATAGATTTCAACCACATCTGCAAAATACCTTCTTTATAGCAACACCTATTGTAGTCTCACCATGTTGACAAAGTTGACCATCACAGTCAACCCTTGTCAATTTAATTTCCATATAAAGACAATAACAAAGTTATACCTTGCCCTGACTGCTTATGACTGAATATGTTAACTCTTTCCCCGAAAAGGATGTCTGTTTACTGTTCTGCTTTAATATTCTATCAGCTAATTACTATGATATAAAATTAACTGTTGTTACTATATCTCATACGGTGACAAGGAAAAAGAGAAGGAAGAAAAAATATTTTTAACATATACAAACATATACCAAAATAAGAAAAATATACTAATTTATAATCTTTATTTTTGCGATTGGGCATGTGGTCAGAGCTGGTTTATAACTCTTTCCACTATCCAGTCCCTAATTCCTTTTCCCTCAGCAAGTACCTCCGCTAGCTGTGGTTATGCACCTGGTGAGGTGACCTAAACCTTTATTCCTGAAAGATCTCGACCATTAGCAACCCATCCTGAATTGGATTGTTGTAGTTTGCTATTGACTTGAATCACAAGTTTTGGTAATGCTAACATCCTAAATGTCCTATATTTTAGACATACTCTTCCTCATGTCCATTATGTAGTAGCAACTCAAATTCCCCTCAATAATCAGGATCAGTCATCCCAGCCACTTTTTGCCTTTTGATTCAGAGGCAAGAGGAGCCCAAAGTATCTGGGTGGCAGTCTGAAATTCCAGTTCAGTGGAATCGTTGTGTTTCCTGGTAGAAGCCTTCCTCTCTTTGGAACTAAGACCTCTAGACTGCCAGAGAGCCTAAGGTTGATGAGAAGGGAAACAAACATTTTGCTAGTAAAATACCAGAGATAATAGTGGGTGGAGCCCTTCCCACTTCCACCCCTTCAGGCTTGGACCCCTGGATCCTGGCTATGGGAGACAGCACCATATATTGCAGGCTGATTTAAAGCATATACAACCTCCTGGAAGACATTGCTCAGCCTTACAGTTTTGTACACCTAGCTGGCTGGCACTGTAACTGAGGCCATTCCATGGTTCTGTAGGGTCAGTTGCTTCCATGGGGATGATTTTATAGTGAGAATAGTTCAGTGAAAGAAGGCAACGAATTTAAGTAATTGTGAAACCTATTGTGTTTTTTGGCATAAATTCTTTCTATCAAAATGAATGTTATCTAACTCAAATTTATACCATATAGAAATTGTTAAAATTTGAGCTTGGGATCATTTCTTTATTATATTAGTAATTTTATGTGGATTATCTGTTTTCAGTCAACCTATTTTTTTAAGTTTATAATTTTTAAAATGTGTGAAATAACTAGGTTGTGTTCAATATGAATTTTTTCCCCCCACTTCTAGGCAACAGTCCCTGTTCCATGTTCTTGCTGCATATTCTATTTATAATACGGTAAGTTGGAGCATGCCTGCCTGTAGCTCTTTGGGGAGTATTCTGAGGAACAGGAGAATCTTTCCGCACTCCCTTCCTAACAAGGCCCTTTGGGCTGAGTTTCTTCATGTCAGAACTAGATGGTCTCCACAGCCTTTGATCTCTGCGGATCTCTTCAGGGCTCCTTACAATGACCCTGGGTCTAGAGCAAAGCTGATTTGGAAATGGGAAAAATCACAGCATATCAGTGAATCTCACTTTTTCCCTCTTTCTCCAGCCTGTTTGTTTTATTATTTTTGTGTTGTTGTTTGTTTTTATTTTAAGCAAACAGGACTGGGAATGACCAGCGGTAGAAGGACAGGAAGTTGGTAGCTAGATTAATTTTTGCTTTGCACTTTATCCATTCAGTACTGCCTGTGCCTACTTGCTATTCCAAAGAGCAGGCTAAGACTAACCTTTCTGGTAATGGAACATGTTGTTCTTAAAAGGTATTTATCATTCTGGGGGAGATAATAATTTTAGGCAAGATCAATTAAGGTTGAGCCTAATTTGGATGTTAAGTAAATGCTTGTTGACTAGGTTTCAGGCAGGACAGCCTTAGACCTTGAGATATGTCATTTTTATTATGATGAAAACCTTTAAGTTACAAGGGACAGAAATCCCAAACTAGGACAAGTTTAAAAGGAGTTTATTAAAGGGACTTCTCATAGAAATGAAGCAGTAGTTGGACCTCCTGGGGGTTGAAGCTGGTGCGAAGCCATCGGTGAGAAAGAGCTACACTTTTTCTCTCTTCCTCTTGAGCTGACTCTGATTACCTCTGTAAACTGTTTATTCCAGTATTTCTCTCTCCAGTTGCTTTCTTTGCCTACTTATCAGTTTTTCCATGGCTAAAATTGCATCCACAGACTCACCGTAACCGCTCTATTCAAGGACATACTACCATCTGGTTACAGTCTCTGGCTTCATTCAGATTTCCTGGAAAGAGTTTGTGATTAGCCAGTGCAGCCAATTAATTGTTCCCCTGGGGTCAGATGTCCTCTTCTGCTCCATCAGCTTTGGTTCATGTACATCTACGGCCACTTGATGAGCAGGGGACATGGGGAGAGTGGGCAGTTCTCAGAGAAGGGGCACAGGCTGCAAATGTGTGTACATAAAGGTCCAGAAATCTAGAGAAGGCCGGACAGTGAACTGGGAACTGTAGGAGGAGAGAGATTTGCCAGCATCTGAGCAAAGAGGAGGAATATTGAGCTGAGAATCATACATAAAAAGAAAAACAAACAAACAACTGCTAGTGCTCTTTACAGAAGGTATAACAGTATTGAACAGTATTACCCCAGAGTATATTGTTGGCATTTTAAAAAAATTAGATTCAGACTTTGTTCATACCTCTACATTTATTCTTGAACACAATTTTATTCTTTCATAGTATGTGGCTCAGTACTATGAAGATGTTAATATTTTTCTGTGGAATTGCTCATTCAAGAATGTATTTAGGCATTTTCTGATTATTTTATAGGTCAGTTTTATAAGTGCATATGCATGTAATTTGATCTTAAAACCCCCAGTTTCTTTGTTCTCATTTGCTCTTCAGGAAGTTGGATACTGTCAGGGGATGAGCCAGATCACAGCTTTACTCCTTATGTATATGAATGAAGAAGATGCCTTCTGGGCCCTGGTCAAACTCTTCTCAGGCCCCAAACATGCCATGCATGGTAAGAAAGCCCCATAGTTATCCTATCTAATAAAGAGGAAATATGCTGATTGACCCTCATGGGGGTCAATTAGATGATGGCACCCACAGCCAATAAGGAGGGAATATGTTAATTGACTGCCCCACCTCGAAAAGATGGTGGCACCCACAGCCACAAGATGGCCATCAGGGGAGGGAAGTTGTGGGTGACTAGGCCAGCAGGGGAGGGCAGTTGGGGGCGACTGGGCCGGCAGGGGAGGGCAGTTGGGGGCGACCAGGCCAGCAGGGGAGGGAAGTTGGGGGCGATCGGGCCGGCAGGGGAGGGCATTTTGGTGCGATCATATGGCAGGGGAGCAGTTAGGCGTTGATCAGGATGGCAGGGGAGTGGCTAGGCGGTAATCAGGCTGGCAGGCAGAGCGGTTAGGGGCAATCAGGCAGGCGAGTGGTTGGGAGCCAACAGTCCCAGACTGTGAGAGGGATGTCCCCCGAGGGGTCCCAAATTGGAGAGGGTGCAGGCTGGGCTGAGGGACGACCCTCCCTCCCCCAGTGCATGAATTTCATGCACCGGGCCTCCAGTCATAAATAATAAGCAAGGGAGAGTGAAAGAAGGTAAATTAAAGCACGGACTTTGGAAGATGCTTGGAAGAGTTAAGTACAAAAACTCACTGTCTGGGGGCTTATTCGGTTAATTAGTGTTTGTTACTAATTTTTTATTTCACTCTTCTTTATTGAACTCTTCTAATTTTTTTCTGTTCACATTTATATTCCTTTGTGTTTAGCCCAGAGTATATTGTTGGCATTTAAAAATTCTTTTTTTTAATTGCCCCTCCAATCAGAATAAACTAATTTATGTTTGGAGGAATTTAGAAAAGCTGTATTATTGGGAGAAATAAAAGATGCCTTTTGATCAAAACTTTTAAATAGTCATACAATTATCATTTCAGTGAACTGTTTATTATTGACTGGATATTGTGATATATAACTCTTTGTCAAAGAATAGTGATTGAAAAATGGTGCTTAAAGTGTTTAAAGAAAAGGTACATAAGAACTAAGTAGTTTTGTAACAAGTGTATGTTCTAGTTTTTTCAGCTGTAAAATTGATTCCATTTTACATAAAAGGTTGGTAACACATTCTGGATACTTTTTTTTTAAGTTATAAGATTGATTTTAATAACCATGTCCTTTTCTTTGCGAAGCATATGCAATGAATTTTATTTAAGAATTTGGATTCCAACTTGTCTTGGAAATAAAAGTGACATATGTCCCAAATAGTGCAAAATTATTTTCCCAGTGCCATTCATGTGATAATACCAAATAAAAGCAAAATCTAACACCAATCACTCCAAGAATGGGTCATGTAAGTTCTGTTGGTGAATATTTAAACCTATATTCTGGGGAACCTGCCACATGTTTAAAGTGACATTTTAACATGACCTTCCATAGTTCACAGTTTATTAAATCTCACATGACCTCCCATAGTTTATAGTTTATTAAATCTCACATTCTTACTATGTGGTTGGCTGGGGTGTATTTTGTATGTGTGTGTACGTGCACATGTGCACTCATGTGTGTTAGCATTTGGCTATTTCCTTCAGTGTCCCTTGTGTATTTTTAAAAGATAAATACTATATTTATGGCAACTGTTTCTGGACACTCTGCACCCCATGAACAGACTCCAAAAGTCTGACATATTACATTGAACTGCCATTCAATAGCATGATTTAAAAAGCATCTTGAAGGAAAAATAACTGCCTGTCAGTCTTTATTTTGCTTTACCATGGGATGGTGTTGCTGATATATGTTGAAATATAGTGGAATGTTATAATTTAAGTATACATAAATATGTAGAAGACTGCCCTATTTTAGAAAAGTTATTTTTTTGCATTTCATATATGGAAGTATCATTTATAAATATATACAATAAAGTGAGGGCTGAAGAAATGAGATTTAAAATATCAAGTCTGGGATATCACTGAAAAGTGAAGGAATATTAGGTATCTTTGCTAGTACTTGTTATTGAAGGGCAGTACTTTTAAAATACAGACTTCTTGAGATTCTTCCAGTTTCCATCACTATCAAATTGACCATGAAAGTGGCACAGACAGAGATATGGATTTTTTAATGAAATCATTTCACTGGAAAATATTACTAGGGAAGTAATAGAATCTCTGTGGAAATTTTTACACACACCTTAGAAAACAGAATTAGTTATGAAATAGCCCTTCCCCAGAATATATAAAGCAGTGTTTCCCAAAAGTGTGTGAGGAACATAGTTTTACTTTGGGAAACAGATGTTTTGTGGGGTAAAAACGGTTTTCAAGATCAAATAAGTCTGGGAGACTGAGTTAAGCAAAGAAAAATGTTTCTGTAGTCTATAAAACAACTGAGAAACTTTAAGAAGCTCATACATCAGGAATATCTAGGGAGGGCATATGTAACAGACAGCGTTTGCCCTGGATTCTTTTTTCAAAAACAATATTAACATCTTTCAAAGTTACATACCCAGGTTGTTAAATACAAAATGGAAAAATTGTGAATCCATTAAGTGTATATCCTTTTTAGTGGAATGTGTAGAATATCTGAAAGAAAACTTGTGAATAAAAATAGATGTAAGGTTCCATGAATTAAATACACAAAATTAATACTGACTATTTACAATTAGTTGCCATCTAGAAATTTTATACATTACTAGAGGCCCAGTGCACAAAATTTGTACATTGGTAGGATCTCTAGCAGCTGGCGGCAACCAGCTGGGGCCTCCCTCCCTTCCCCCAGCCAGCCCCACCCCCTGGTCAAACTCTCAGTTGAGGGGATAATTTGTATACTATGGTTTTATTATATAGGGTATTGTATAATCAGTTGGGATAAAATTCCATTTTTGATATAACATTGATCACATAGTGCCAATGTTTTTATCTGCTGTTAAATATCACTTATAAAAAGATTAAAAGTGCTAAAAACTTTGGAAGCATGATACTAATTAAATTGTTAAGAGTAAATCTTGAAAAAGTAATGAAATGTTTGTTGTGTAATATATTAACAGTAAAACAAAATGATAAGAAATCAGAGTTAGAATAACCTATAAAAATTTGCACATTAAAGATATGGCCCAGTACTTTAAGAGAACAAATAATCTTGATAAATGACTTCAGTTTTCATTTTTTCTTAGCTTCTTCGTTTTCCTTTTAATTCAGAAATATTCTGTTCACTGGTTATAGGAGATCTTTAAAAAACAAATACTGTGCTACAGGGTTTTATTAATCAAAGCTCATACACAATTATTTTTTTGGTGGGGAGGAAAAATATTTTGGTAACTACTGGATTTATTTTTTGTTATTGACAGTTAAAAATGAAAAAAAGATTGTATTTTAAAATAGGAATCTTTATTGGTCTTATTTAAGAAATATTATTTTTATGTTTGTATTCTAGGCTTTTTTGTCCATGGTTTTCCTAAACTCTTGAGGTTTCAAGAACATCATGAAAAAATACTGAATAAATTTCTGTCCAAGCTTAAGCAACACTTGGTAGGTAGACGTGACATTGACTTAAACCCACTTACACCAAGAATAAAGCTAGCAGAATTGAGTGCAGCCTTTGGTCCCAATTACCTTATCAATTTATGTTGTTGTCCATTTCATTTAGTATGCAGTTATAATTCCCAGTTGTTTAAAGAACATTGGGTTTGTGAAATTTAATATTGATCAACTATCACAGCCCTCACTCAAACTTCTTTGAAGCTATGATATTTCAGTAATTTTGAAGGCATTTTTTTAAAAAGATTTTTAGTGATATTTTAGAGAGAAAGAAAGGGAGAGGGAGAGATAGAAACATCAATATGAGTGAAACATTGATTGGCTGCCTCCTGCACGCCCCCTAGGAGGGATTGAAATGGCAACCTGGGCATATGCCTTGATCGGGAATCAAACCACTAATCTTTCAGTAAACGAGATGATACCCAACCAACTAAGCCACACCGGCCAGGGCTTGAAGGTGTTTTTATTGCACAAAAAATATTTTAAAGGTCATATAAACTCATCCTTAGTGAACCATATATATGATCTATGATAAAAAACAGTAGTTTAGTAAAGCAAAGGTACTTCACTATAAACTATATTAAAGAGAATCAAAATGTTGTATTACAATCCTGTCATAAGAAGCATTTGATTTTCAAAAGTAAAAAATGAGAGAGGAGAGGAAACAAAAAGAGAAAAAATAGAAATCCTCCAGCAACATGAAAAAAGATTTGTAATGAAATGGTTTTATGTGTAGCTTTGACAGCCAACCCCCTACAGCTTTTGTAACTTTTAGTGTTATATGTCATGTTTTGTTTGCCACAATCCAGAAATTATGAAGTCTCTGTTTTTTCAGGATTCTCAAGAAATCTACACAAGTTTTTACACAATGAAATGGTTTTTTCAATGTTTCCTTGATCGTGTGAGTATTTATTTACAAAACCCAATCATGAAATTATAAATATAAGACAGGGAAAACTATTAATCTTATTTCTTTTTTGTTTTTAATTATAGACTCCCTTTACGCTAAACCTCAGAATATGGGATATCTACATCTTTGAAGGAGAACGAGTTCTTACTGCTATGTCTTATACAATCTTAAAATTACACAAAAGTAAGAAAATGTTTAAAGATTTCACAAAAATCTAGTCATGTTTTAACTCTGAGTTCTCATTTCCTACTCAACTTCATTTTCTTTTAGTAGAGATTTTTAAAAATTCCTGAAAATCAGTGAACAAATTATCTTCAGTTGATAATTTACTTTCATTGGTTCTTATGAAGAAGTTTACTTCATTGCAAAGGTCTTTGATTCTTTTCTCTATATCAGTTTCATTTTCATACTTAAACAGTAGAATGCAATGTGCTGGTTTTGCTAATAATACTAATAATCTTATTAAGTATTTGTTTTCACTGGGACCCTGTTCTTTTCATCAGTCTGAATCTCAGCTTTGTAATAAGAGAGGAGGGAGACCAAAGAAACCAGGCGCCTTAGTCTAAAGGTCTAGAGAGGATATTTTCCATTACTGTTTCTTTTATCCAGGAAGAAAAGCATCCAGCTCCTAGGTGTAGACAAGAGATGGGGACACTCTAGCTCATCTATCTGCTTGGCTGCATTGTGGCCTCTGGGGCAAGCATGGTCCATGTCTATAGTTGCCTAAATGCAACAAGGCTTTAAAAAGTCTGCAGTTGCAATATTTTTAGGGCTCAGTAAATTTGATGTGCTATGCCTTGTTTAAAATCAAGAAATGAGAGTTTTTCTTCATAAAATGAAGAACCTTATTCATCTTAATGTCTCAATTCAACCTTAAAAATTATGACTCCTTTTGTAACTTGGGGAGAAGAGAATCACTGAAAGCTTTAGAATTGCATGTGCACTTCTAATTAGGCCATACAACATAGTTTTATGTTCATTGTATTCACTCTCATATGTTGTTTTCAAATGAGTCACCTGTTTAGCTTCCCAACTAAATTATAATCTAACTAGGGGCCCAGTGCATGAATCCGTGCACCTTAAAAGGAACTGTGGGCCGCAAGGCTGCGGTGGGCACAAGGGCAGGTCTCCGCCCATCCTCTGTGCCTCCACCCGGCCCTTTCTGCCGTAGTTCCCTGCCCCCTGTCTGCTGGCAGCCCCGCTCCTGCTTCCGCCACTCCCACAAGCTGACGGTGTCAGCCCCGATTGCACCCGCTTACGGCGTGGAGCAATTGGGGCTGATGCCAGCAGCGGGTGCAAGAGGGGCCAGCACCAGCTGCAGGTGCGAGTGGTGGATGCTGCCCCTATTGCCCCTCAGGAGCAGGGGGAGGTGGAGAAGCCCTGAGGGGCAGTCAGGGCCAGCAGCTGCTGCTCGCACCTGCTGATGGTGCCTAGCAATCAGGGCCAGCAGCAGGTTTGAGCGGGGCCGGGGCCGGCACCGGCAGCAGATGCAAGCACCGGGTGGGACCAAGGTGCACAGGAGCAAGGAATTTTCAGTAACCAGCAGAGACTCGCCCCGATGATAGTGACGGTGCTCCACCTTGGTTTGGTGCCCCTTCTCACCTGCTCCACTATCCTGCTGCAGCCAACACCCCGCCATGTTCCACGCTCTGCAGCCTGCTGCTGATGCCTGCCATGTTCCGCGCGTGCCCTCTGGTGGTCAGTGCACATCATAGCAACCAGTTCCGTTTATTTACATATTATCCTTTTATTATAAAGGATTGAGTACTTGAGGTCATGTTTTGTAGTTTTTCCCATGCTGTGCTTAGCATTGTTCTAAGCACACATTAGATACTTTAATATAAGATTGTTTGTTTGCTTACCTGAAAAGCTAAACTTCATGAGCACCAGATTATCCAAACTTTAGACAGGAATGAAAATCCCCTTCAAAATCACATTTGTATTGTTTACTCTGAAAGAAAAGGATTCAGAAGTGTTGTGGTTTTGTTTCTCTTACACCCAGAACCTTACTCCCCCAACACACAAACCACAGCACCAACCAAAACAATTGACAATGAATTGTCTCCAAGACTGTCCTATAACCACAGGAAATCAATCAGTCTCCCTCAATTTCTCTCAATCTCTCTCTCCCTTTCTTCTTTCTGTATTATGAATTGACCAAGATATAAAACAAAAGTAAACTTTTTATTAAGATTTTAACTTAATAGTTTAATGTTCCCTAAACATGAGGAGTAGGAATATGAAGTTGCATTTCTCTATAGTGCTCCTCTCCCTCTTAAAGTATGTTTTATTTATATGTCTCTTGATTAATTTTCATAAGTAAAAAGTTTCATCACCCTTTGTAAATAAACTTTAAGTGTAACAATTACTTACTGTGCTATCATTTCAGTAGTCTAAAGCTGTGGAAAGAAGTCTGTCTGCTACTGTGTATTTTTTCTTAGGAAGAGAAAGCTCAAAGACTTACAGGAAGTTCATTCACTGCCATATAAAGCTTCAAAAACTGTGTCTGGGCCCTTAACCAATAGTTAGTTGAAGCTCCCAACATTTTCTCTAGGTTATTTCCCAGTTGCCTTAACACTATTGAGACATTGTTCCTGGAGGTTCACCACACAGTGGGTTTAACAGTAAAAAAAAGAGAGAGAAAAAAAGAAACTACTTAGGTGCCCAATATTAAAAATTATAGTACATTCACACAGTTAGTAATAATGATGGTGTACAATTATACTTGTTGAAATAAGGGATATCTGTGATATAGATTATTGAGTGGGGGGGAAACAAGGTGGCGTTATTTACTTTTTAAATTGATACACATGTGTACACATCTTCTTATAGGGCAGTTGCTATGGGATCTTAGCTCATTTTTACTTTGTTTTATATCTGTAATTTGAGTTTTCTCCTATAAAATTAATTTCATAAGTAGAAATATAAGTAAAATTAGTAATCCATATTTTTTTGAAATTCTGAAACAGTAAAATTATAGACCTAAAAGTGAGTTTGGAGGCCCATGTCAATAAAACAGAAAGATCTCATGTCATCGTAGGTGGTCTATGTCTGTTGTATCTAAGAAGCTCTTGCTCTGGATTAATATGAATGCCTAGGTATGGTTATTATTAAACCAATGAGAAGGTGTTTAGTCGTATTCAGTTCCTCATCCCCCACACTAAGAGTACCTGCTTTTCTCTGTGACTGTTTTGTCATACTGAATTTCAGTGATATTCGCAATACCATATTTAATTTGTTTGTTGTGCCCCTTTAAAAAAAATACTACACCAGAATAGAATACATTATCTTCTCAACCTAAAGTAGCTGTTGACATAGTATTTTATTTTGTCTTTTCTTAGAACATTTAATGAAATTGTCTATGGAAGAACTTGTAGAATTTCTTCAGGAGACCTTGGCAAAAGACTTTTTCTTTGAAGATGACTTTGTAATAGATCAACTTCAGATTTCTATGGCAGAACTAAAGCGGGCAAAATTAGACCTTCCAGAACCTGGTAAGAAATATCCAAACACTTTATCCAAATCATAATTATAATTGGGAAATACGGCACAGTTAACACGGGCCATTTCTGTTTCAAACATAATTATTATACATGCTTGTGATGATGTACTGTAAATCAGTGTTTTACCAGCTGTTTATGACTTTATTCTATTTTAAGAAAAAGCAAATAAATGTATTAATTAAATCTGCATTTCCTAATAGAATAACTGTACTATCCCTACTTAAATTTAGCAAGTTTGGTTGACAAGTAATATTATTCAACAGAAATAACCATATAGCTTTAAAATAGCATAACAATAAGCTCTTTTTACTCTCATCATTTCAATTTATGAAACCATATGCAATTACAGAGCAAGTAAGGGTCCTATTTTATAGAAGAGGAAACTGATACTAAAATGCTTATAAATGAAGCTACAGGACCAGCAGAAAGCATTATTCACAATAGAGTCCAAGTTTTCTGACTATTAATCCAGGGCTCTTTGCAGTGTACTACACTGTAAGATGATATATTTTATTTACTTTCTAGAGGCCCAATGCACAAAATTTGTGCAAGGGGCTTAGCCCGTGCCACTACCGCGGCTGCCTCTGCCTCAGCCCCCCCCACCGCTGTGACTTCATCTGGAAGGTTGTTTAGTCTAATTAGCATATTACACTAATATTATTATAGATTTCAAGACATCTTCTAGTACCTCCTATTGGGTTTCCTGCTAGGTGTTATGAGGGATGAACAGCTGAAAAGAAAGACATGCTTCTTGTTTTGAGGGTACACACAGGAGAAATGGGATTTACACAAAGATAAATAGATTATGAAGGGGTAATAATAGAGCTAGATAAATACAGTGGGGCCTTGACTTACGAGTTTAATTCGTTCCGTGACGGAGCTCATAACTCGAATTACTCGTATGTCAAATCACTGTGACGTTCGCTGCGCCAACTAGCGGTGGGGTATCTGAAGCTGGCTCATAACCCGAATTTTTTTGAGCTTGCAACTCAAAGCCAAAAATCGGCTGAGAGACGGCTCGTATCTCAAAAAAACTCGTTAGTCGGGACACTCGTAAGTCAAGGCCCCACTGTATAGGATACATGGGGAAGGATCCGAGGAAGGGGAATGGAGGATGAGTGGGAAGAACAAAGGAAATGTAGAACTATCACAGTAGGAATAACTTTTAAGAGTTTTGACTAGATATTACTTGACAATAAGTTATTCTGCCCTTTCCTTTCCTTACCTTTGTTGCATGGATGGGTGTGGGAAGGGAGCCGGGAAGTGGAAGACAATGGTGATAGATGAAAAGTAAATGTGGTCAGTTATGTAAGACCTCAGGTGCAGTTGGATTTAGCATTTCCAATCAATGTGACCCATACTTGGATGTCTCCTTGGATGTGTGTGTACAGAAAAAGCAGAAATATATTCATGAACAAGCATATCTTTTCGCCTTTGGTGAAAACCAAGATGCTCTGCTTTTAGTTATTAAAGGGGTCTAATCATTAGTGTTTCTCTGAAGTTTGTCTGGGTCATCAGGGTTCAGTGGAAAACAAAACATTACAGCAGTAATTGAGCATGGGCACAGAAACCATCACCTTTTCTAAGTGAGGTCAGTCCTCTCTTGTTCAGTATGATAATGTCCAATTTCTACTGATTCTTCCTTGTAGCAGGAATGCATTTGGAACACAATTACTAACTACATCCTTTCTACTTTAATATTTATTTTTAAGTATCTTGGCTACTTTTTAAAAAGAGTTTAAGGCAAGTTTTAGTAAAAGTAATATAGAGAAAAATGCATAGAGTAGAACTGTCTAAACATGGGAATGAAATATCAAAATCTATGTAATTCAGCAGCTAATCTTTATTGAATACTTACTGTGTTCCACCTACTACATGGACTATCTCAATTATTCCCTAAACATAACTTAAAAGGAAGTATTTGTCTTCATTTTACACATGAGGAATCTTGCAGTCCTTTCTAAGATCTCCTCACTAGGAAATGGTAGAATGGGGATGGAGAGTGGGACAGGGGGTTAAGGGAGAGCTATAGATAAATAAGACCAGAAACATTGGCTCTGTTTTGCTCTGATCATGCTGGCAGTTAAGGTTGAACATGGTCAGGTGGCTGTGCACTTTCTACTACAACAATCTCTTTTTCACCTATACGTCTACATTTCCTTTTGGACTTTTTGCCTTGAAGCCTGCCTATTGTTACCTCTTTACATTTTGTAAGCTAAAATGGAACATTAAAATAATTAGATGAACATTATAACAAGAAATTTTAGTATCACATCTATAGTTTTTTTTCTAATCTTTATTGTTTAAAGTATTACATATAGTATTACATATGTCTCCTTTTCCCCCCATTGACCTCTCCCTGGCCACTTCCACCCCCCAGCACATGCCCTCACCTCCATAGTGTCTGTGTCCATTGGTTATGCTTATATGCATGCATACAAGTCCTTTGGTTGATCTCTTACCATTCCCTCTCCCCGCCTTCCCTCTGAAGTTTGACAGTCTGTTGGATACTTCTCCGTCTCTATGTATTTTTGTGTGTGTGTGTTGTTATTTTCCTGGTTTTGGAAATTAACAAAAACAATTTAAACAGTTTAAAAACAGTGAAAATCTTCTCAGAAGTCTGTGAGTTTTAAAGTTGACATAATTACAAAAGTAAGACACAAGTGTTATAAAAAAACTAGGGGCCCAGTGCATGAATTTGTGCACTTTGAAAGGAACTGTGGGCCACGAGGCTATGGTGGGCACAGGGGCGGGTCTCAGCCCATCCTCCGTGCCCCTGCCCAGCCCCTCCTGCTGTGGCCTTTCCTCCCCCCATTCCCTGTCTGCCGGCAGCCCCACTCTGGCTGCTGCTGCTTCCCTCTGCTGATGGCGCTGGGTCCTGCTTGCACTTGCTGACACGCCTGATGGTCCACACACGTCATAGCGACCGGTTGTTCCGCCATTTGGTCTATTTGTATATTAGCCTTTTATTATTTAGGGTTCAAGCCATACCAAATATGCAGGGTAAAACATTACAGTTCTCTATTCACCAATGCAACTTTTCATCATCAGTAACTTGGTGGGTATCAGTCCACATTCTTTTCTATGTTGTCATATAAAGGCATCACACTAATTAGTGTTGTTATACTTATTTGAAAACTAAAGGCCAGGTGCACGAAATTCGTGCACGGGGTGGAGTAGGGGCAGCATCCCTCAGCCCGGCCTGCACCCTCTCCAATCCGGGACCCCTTGGGGGATGTCCGACTGCCAGTTTAAACCGGCAGTCAGACATCCCTTTCACAATCCAGGACCGGTGGCTCCTAACCGCTCACATGACTGCCTGCCCTAACCACTCTGCTTGATCCCCCTAACTGCTCTCCCCTGCCAGCCTGATCGCCCCTAACCGCCTCTGCCTCGGCCTCACCACCGTGGCTTTGTCCGGAAGGATGTCCAGAAGACGTGTGGTCTAATTAGGATATTACCCTTTTATTAGTATAGATCAATGATGGCGAACCTATGAGACGCGTGTCAGAGGTGACACGCAAACTCATTTTTTTGGTTGATTTTCTTTGTTAAATGGCATTTAAATGTATAAAATAAATATCAAAAATATAAGTCTTTGTTTTACTATGGTTGCAAATATCAAAAAATTTCTATATGTGACACGGGACCAGAGTTAAGTTAGGGTTTTTCAAAATGCTGGCACGCCGAGCACAAAAGGTTTGCCATCACTGGTATAGATGGTTAAAATGAAATGTTGCATAAGGTAAGATTTAATTGCTTACTCTTATTCTGACTGATTTGTATTCTGTAATTACTTCCTTCTAAACATCCCTTGAAATTTCTGACTACAATATTAATGATGGAAGCAGCAGTAGGTAATATAGTAGAAAGAGCCTCAAATTCTACAACAAAAATCCTAGATTATGGGATTTACTAGCTTCACAGTGGTATGACTAAATCATTTAATTTTCTTTTGTTTGTTTCTGAGATTTTTTTATTTTTGTGATTCTGTAATTCTCTTAACAAAAAAATATGATTTTCTTTTAGAAAGTAATTGAGCACTTCATAAATAACCAAGAATGCAAAATTTAGAAAATTTTTAGCTAAAGGAATCATATGGCAAAAATAAATGTAATTTCTAATCGGAAGAAGAGTTCAATATTGACTATAGCTTTATATTATGGTACAATGTTACCTAGAATCATTTCACTATGATCTTTTTTTTTTAACTTTTTAAAAAAAATTTCTTTATTGATTAAGGTATTACATATGTGTCCTTATCCCCCCCTTTTCTCCCACCCCCTCGCTCATGGCCTCACCCCCCTGGTGTCTGTGTCCATTGCTTATGCTTATATGCATGCAAGTCCTTTGGTTGATCGCTCCCCCTTACCCTCACCCTCCCCTACCTTCCCTCTGAGGTTTGATGGTCTATCAATGCTTCTCTGTCTCTGGGTCTGTTTTTGTTCATCAGTTTATGTTGTTCATTATATTCCACAAATGAGTGAGATCATGTGATATTTATATTTCTCCCACTGGCTTATTTCATTTACCATAATGCTCTCCAGGTCCATCCATGTTGTTGCAAATGGTAAGAGTTCTTTCTTTTTTACAGCAGCATAGTATTCCATTGTGTAGATGTACCACAGATTTTTAATCCACTCATCTGCTGATGGGCACTTAGGCTGTTTCCAAATCTTAGCTATTGTAAATTGTGCTGCCATGAACATAGGGGTGCATATATCCTTTCTGATTGGTGTTTCTGATTTCTTGGGACATAGTCCTAGAAGTGAGATTACTGGATCAAATGGGAGTTCCATTTTTAATTTTTTGAGGAAACTCCATACTGTTCTCCACAGTGGCTGCAATGGTCTGCATTCCCACTAGCAGTGCACGAGGGTTCCTTTTTCTCCACATCCTCGCCAGCACTTTTTGTTTGTTGATTTGTTGATGATAGCCATTCTGACAGGTGTGAGATGGTATCACATTGTCGTTTGATTTGCATCTCAGATGATTAGTGACTTTGAGCATCTATACTAATAAAAGAGTAATATGCTAATTAGACCGGGAGACCTTCTGGACGAACTTCCGGACAAAGCTGTGGCTGCAAGGGCCGAGGCAAGCAGCCAAGGCTGTGAAGGCCCATCACAGGGACCCAGCCGGGTGGGCAGGGCCTCCCTGTGGGCGGGGATCAATGGTGAGCCCAGGCCTGGTGGGAAGGGCCTCCCTCTGCTCTGTGATTGATCCCTGAGGGCAGGGATCAATGGCAGAGCCCAGGCCTGGTGGGCAGGGCCTCCCTGTGGGCAGGGATTAATGGCAGAGCCCAGGCCAGGTGGGAAGGGCCTCCCTCTGCGGGGTATTGATCTGGGGGCTCCGTGATCCATTGCCCCACAAAGGGAGGCCCAGGCCACCTGCCAGCGACACTGGGAGATGGGCGGGGCCTGCCAGCTATCTTTCCACAGAGGGAGGCCCAGGCCAGCCAAGGATGGCACCCCATGCCTTTTGCCCGCAGAGGGAGGCAACCGGTGGTGGAGTGGGGGCGACGTCACACAGATGGCAAGCAGTGGCAGCCTCAGGGGTGGGGCCAGCTTCTGGCAGCCGTGGGAAGGAAAACCCCGATAGGCCCTTTCCCCCACCAGCCCTGCCCCCCCTCCCACTCCTGACCCTGACAGTAGGGAGGAGGTACTGTTTTACCCACAGCGTCCACAGGAATTACTGCAAATTTACTTCTTGGTGGAAGAACCTTTCATTCCCAATATAAATTACCAATTCCATTAAATGAAACTTCAATTTCTAGACTCGATATGAAGAGAGAAGTTGCTAAAACCATTAAAAAGGTCAAACTTCTCATTATTGATGAATGCACCATGGCATCCAGTCATGCTATAAACGCCATAGACAGATTACTAAGAGAAATTATGAATTTGAATGTTGCATTTGGTGGGAAAGTTCTCCTTATTGGAGGGGATTTTCTACAATGTCTCAGTATTGTGCTGCATGCTATGCGATCAGCCATAGTACAAACGAGTTTAAAGTACTGTAGTGGTTGGGGATGTTTCAGAAAGTTATTTCTTAAAACAAATATGAGATCAAAGGATTCTGCTTATAGTGAATGGTTAGTAAAACTTGGAGATGGCAAACTTGCTAGCAGTTTTCATTTAGGAATGGATATTATTGAAATCCCCTGTGAAATGATTTGTAACGGATCTATTATTGAAGCTACCTTTGGAAATACTATATCTGTAGATAATATTAAAATATATCTAAACATGTGATTCTTTGTCCAAAAAATGAGCACGTTCATAAATTAAATGAAGAAATTTTGGATATACTTGATGGAGATTTTCACACATATTTGAGTGATGACTCCATTGATTCAGCAGATGATGCCAAAAAGGAAAATTTTCCCATCGAATTTCTTAATAGTATTACTCCTTCAGGAATGCCATGTCATAAATTAAAATTGAAAGTGGTGCAATCATCATGCTACTGAGAAATCTTAATAGTAAATGGGGTCTTTGTAATGGTACTAGATTGATTATCAAAAGATTGCAACCTAACATAATCGAAACTGAAGTATTAACAGGATCTGCAGAAGGAGAGGTTGTTCTGATTCTAAGAATTGATTTGTCCCCTTCTGACACTGGCCTCCCATTTACATTAATTCAAAGACAGTTTCCTGTGATGCCAGCATTTGCGATGACTATTAATAAATCACAAGGACAAATTCTAGACAGAGTAGGAATATTCCTACCTGAATCCCGTTTTCAGACATGGTCAGTTATATGTTGCTTTCTCTCGAGTTCGAACAGTGTGTGACATAAAGTTAAAGTTGTAAATACTTCATCACAAGGGAAATTAGTCAGCACTCTGAAAGTGTTTTTACTTTTAATGTGGTATACAGGGAGATATTAGAACAAGTTTAATTAATTTATCAGTCATTTGTATCAATGTTGTTTTTATATCATGTTTTTGTTGTTTTCATATCATGTCTTTGCTGTTATATCATGTTTATTTATTAATATGTGTATATATTATTTTCATATACATTTCACTAATTTTCTTTCATCTCTGACACTTCTATTATAAAGGGCAAATAGCAATATTAAAATATTTCCTCTAATTAATTCCCTTTTAATGGCTTCGGTCAATTTCTGGGTTCTCTGTTCTGTTCCATTGGTCTATATGTCTGTTCTTGTGCCACATGTATAGTTTTAAAAACCTTTGTGAGCATGTTATTTCTGTTTGGCTCCTTGTACTGCATTACTATGAACTCTCACCAGTAATGTGTGATGGGGCCTGTTTAGACCCACACAAACACAAGATAGCACTATTAAATTTTTAACTTTTTTGCTGGTTGGACAGAGTATTGCATTATTGTTTTGATTTGCATTTCTTTCATTTTTATCAAGTATCTTTCTTATGTATTAATTGGGCGTTTTATTTATTTTTCTGTAAACTTCCCTGTTCATCTTCTACCCATTTTTCTATTGGCCTTTTTATACAAGTTGTTGATACATTAAAGAGATTGGTTAGTTTAATATATGCATTGCAGATGCTTTTCATATAGAATTTTAAAAATTTTAAGCATTGTTTTTCTTTATGGCATCTCACTTCTGTGTCTTATGTAAAGGATTTTCTACATAGTGAGTGAAAACTTTTTTTACTTACCTTTATTCTATCTTATAGCATTTATGTTTTTATTTTTATTGCTTGATTCTTTTTTTAAAACAATTTTAAAAACTGTTTATTTATTTTGTAAGAAGTTACCCCTAGTCCAAAGTAACTATGTTTTAAAAATTTTTGGCCAAAAATTTTACAAAAACCTTTTCAGTTCAACCTAATAAAAGTGATATCTAAAAAATATTCCCCATTATTAAGTCTGTCTTTAAAAGTTCAGATTCTAACACATTTCTAAGGCACAGTGTTCTGGAAGACGAATGTGCTTCTGCTGATGTCGCGGGATGGGTGAACATCCATGACTGGCTCCCAGTGAGCCCGGTGGGCACCTTCCGCCCTGGACACTGTGGGATGTGAAAGTCAAACGTAGGCCCCCAGGGCTGTGTGGAATACCTTGAGACACTGTACCAGCTGCTGGAACTTGGGCCTCTCCTGCGAATCCAAGGCCCAGCAACAAGCCATCACAGCAAATAGTTCATCCAGACAGTTAATAGGCTGGACTATTCATAACCGTCTTTCAGGTACACAGCCATCTCAAAAGGGTCAATGTCCACATAGGGCGTTTGGCCCAGAGTCATGAGCTCTCACAGTGTCAGTCTGAAGGCCCACATGTCACTAGCACTGGAAAACTCATTATTAGCCAGACTTTCCAGAGCCATCCACTGAACTGGCCTGTTTTCATTGTCCCCCAGACAATGATAGTCCATGGGGAACAAGTCTCTGGAGAGGACATTTTCTGTATCTTAACTTGAAGTGTGTCATCAATGACACAGTTCCTAGCAGCAAGGTCTTTGCTTCATTCTTTAACCATCTAGAATTATTTTTTGTTTAAAGAAGGATGTAAAGGCTCGGCTTTGCTTATCCTGTATGATAAAGAGCTAGTATGCAAATGGTTGTCATGCCCTCACGCCCTCGTGCCAGAGGTTGTCCGGATGGTTCTGCTGTGTGGTAGTTCAGTCAATTTGCATATTATGCTTTTATTATTATAGATGTGTTTCCTACTAAAAAGGCAGAATAAATGCTTGCTTTCTCTTTGTCAATTTTCAAAATTAGAAGTTGATGTTCTAGAACAGCCGTGGGCAAACTACAGCCCACAGGCCAGATCCGGCCCGTTTGAAATGAATAAAACTAAAAAAAAAAAAAAGACCGTACCCTTTTATGTAATGATGTTTACTTTGAATTTATATTAGTTCACACAAACACTCCATCCATGCTTTTGTTCCAGCCCTCCAGTCCAGTTTAAGAGCCCATTGTGGCCCTCGAGTCAAAAAGTTTGCCCACCCCTGTTCTAGATTATGTTCAATGGCAACAAATGACCTTTTCATTTGCTTTCTCATTGTGAATTAGTGGAATTTGATTTATTCTAAATGTTTCAATTAGATATAATTATTATTGTTTTATTGCTCAAATTGTTGTACATTTGGTCATTGGGATCTCTCTTAAACTGATTCCTGTGTCCTTTTGATCCAACACTAGTAGACTTAGAATACTTCTTTGCTTTCATGTGCAACAGATATCTCTGGCTTATCCTAAAAATCCCCCGTTCCTCAAGTTTTATTGCACAAATAATACACAAATATACCCACATATGAACTCTGGACAATCGTTGAAGTATGCTGAGTTATGTGTGAAGGCTTCCCATTGCTTCATTATACTTCTGTTCTTTCCTTCAAAGGAAATTACTGGCCAGTAGTTTGGGGCATATTCTAAACCTTTTCATACATTTACATAAGTGAATGTAGCTTTTTTGTAGACAGCTTTTATCAACAAATGTTCCATTCTAATCCTAATTTGCTAACACTTTATCCTTATGTCACTATTTGTGTTTTTAGTCTTCATTTATTGTGAATGTATCAAACCTTTCCTTTATATTGCTAATCTGACTTCAACCATTTCTGTCCTGTTTTCTGTTATTTTCCTGTTTTATTGACTAATTCTATAATGCTCTTCTTTTTGGCCACTAGTAATAAACATGTATAAGTAGATATAATATTTTAGCTCTCCATCCCTTCAAGTGAATCAACTATGAAGACATCAATTTAAATAAAAGTACTTTTGACAAGTGAACTATTAAAATGACTCAGATGGTTTCTTGCATATCCCATTGGCTAGTGATTATTTGTACAGAAATATCCCTCTATTCTCGTCAGCTATCTTCTATTCAAATAAAGCCATTGGCAGAGATTTTTGTCACTTAAGGAAGTCATTCTGATTAGAAAGCCTATGTTGATCTACTATGGCTGTCAGTTTGGTCCACATTTATAGCTTATGACCTATATAGAACAATTGAGAGAGACTTTTTCTGAGAATAATTGAGAGAGCCATTTTAAGTTTATCTTTTATTTTAGATATGAGAAAATAGGAAACTGAAGGAACCTTTTTAAGAAAGAAAACATTTCTTGCTTTTAGCTCTGGGACCTGTCTGTGTTTTTCTAGAGTAATTTGGGAATTTTATTCTCTTTATCTAGAGAAAACTTTTCCAGCTTCAGCATTACATTGTTTTCTTGTGTGTTTGTTTGTTTGTTTTGTTTGTTTTTTGGTGGTATCAGTCCAGATTTTTTGCTGGAACATGGGAAGAAAATGTTCATTTGTATGTAGCCCCAGCAGGGCTTTGTGTGGGTTACAGTTGGAGTTCTTTGTGGCTCACTTCCAGGTAACTGCTATTTTTCACTTTCTCCCCTCTGCCTCTCCAACCATTCCTTTCCTTTTTCCTCCACGGCTTCCTTTTCCTGGGTTGGTCTTTGCAATGACCTCTAGGAGGTTGTGTTCTTGCCATCTTCTCATTCTGCACACTGCCCCAGGTGCTTTCATCATTTCCCTGGTATGCAGTCACTTCAAAGACGTCCAGCTCAGAACCTCCACCCAGGTCTTTGTACTAGGACTTCTGAGCTCCAGGCCCATTTAACTGATCCTGTAAATGGGCACTTTCACCTACCTACCCTCAGATACTTCAAACTTAATGTCTAAATTCCTATCCCACCTCCAACTTTTCTCATTTTTCCTCTGCATTGCATTTCCTATCATGGTAAAGTACTCAACATTCACTCATCCTCTTAGTTATCCAAAATCTCCTTCTCACTGCTGCCCTCACCAATGGCTCTCCATTTAGCAATGGCATATAGTTGCCAAGTTCTGTGCTTTTTCTTTTTTTAAAATATATTTTTCTTGATTTCAGAGAGTAAGGGAGAGGAAGAGAGAGATAGAAACATCAGTGATGAGAATCATTGATCTGCTGCCTCCTGCACACCCCCCAGAATCAAGCCTGCAACCCGGGCATGTGCCCTGACCGGGAATTGAACCCTGACTTCTTGGTTCAGAGGTCGATGCTCAACCACAGAGCCACATCGGCTACACTGGAAGCCGTGGTGCTGGTGTTGCTTACATCCTTGCTGAACCAGAGTGATCTTGTAGAACAGCCAGCCCTTCTGAGGCTTCAGTGCTTATTGGAGAAAATCCAAACTCCTTAGTTTGACAGATAAGACTCCCTTAGCCCGCTTGTTTTCCTACTTCCACCCATCCTACCACTTGGCCACTTTTTTTTAAAATTCTTTATTATTGAAAGTATTACATATGTCCCCTTTTACCTCATTATCCTCTCCCAGCGCCCCCCCCCCCCGCCCCGGCCCCCCAGCCTAGGCCTTCAGCCCCTATTGTCTGTGTCCATTGGTTATGCTTATGTGCATACAAGTTCTTTGGTTGATCTCTTACCCGCCTCTCCCACCCTTCCCTACCTTCCCTCTGAGGTTTGACAGTCTGATCTATGCTTCTCTGTGTCTAGATCTGTTTTTGTTCATCAGTTTATGTTGTTCATTATGTTCTACAAATGTGTGAGATAATGTGATACTTATCTTTCTCTGACTGGCTTATTTCACTTAGCATAATGCTCTCCAGGTACACCCATGGTGTTGCAAATAGTAAGAGTTCTTTCTTTTTTAGAGCAGCGTAGTATTCCATTGTATAGATGTGCCACAGTTTTTTAATGCATTCATTTGCTGATGGGCACTTAGGCTGTTTCCAAATCTTAGCTGTTGTTAATTGCGCTACTATCAACATAGGGGTGCATATATTCTTTCTGATTGGTGTTTCTGATTTCTTGGGATATTCTTGCTCCTGGCCACTTTTAAAGAGTAATAGTAACAGCAAATTTTGAGTCTTATAATAGACTCCTTACAAAATGCTTCTTTACATACACATTTCAGTTATTTTTTTCAGCAGCCCTTTGGAATAAGGCATTTGTCAATGTAAGTTTGTTTGTTTTTTAATATCCCCAAGGATAAGTTTCCATATACAGCATTATATAGGTTTGTGAAATTAGTATTTTGCTTACTAATGTTCTTTAAATTTATTAATTCAGCTTACAAACATTTTCTTCATATGTTGCAATGTTTATTACTACCATTACAAAAATAAAATGCAAAGGACAGAATGCATTACTGACGTTTTTTGAAGTGATGGAATTGTTTTGTATCCTGATTGAATACATACACAGAGAGAGAGAGAGATAAGTCCATTTTATTGTTAGTTTATAAAGGAGAAACCTCTGACCCACTTTTTGAGTGAGTGTGTTTTCACTTTATTTGTTTACATAATGGAAACTAGTATTAGTCACATATGTCCAACAATTTTGATGTATGTGTATGTGAATTGAAATGTTAGGAAACACAAAGTGCAGATTTTAAAAATAATTGTTTTCACAAAAATCTACTGAATTTATGTGGTATTAAACAGGTGTATAAATGATAAATGTTTAAATAATTGTCTTCTTTCTGCTTCCCTTATATTTCAGATTTAATATGATGGATCAGGGGGAATTCAATCCATAAGCCTAACTACAATAATTTTTTTAAAATTTGTAAAATAACCTAGCAATAATTTAGAAAGCAAACTGTACTCTTTTGATCACCAGTTATGAGGCTAAAATAGTGTTTGAATTGCATATTCTTTTGGCTGATGGTATATTAAAAGGAATTTTGTGACAGTAATTTAAAACTCAGTTGGACTTTATATTTGATCTGGAAGGGAATGAGATGCCTCTCTGAGGATAATTTTCCTGACAGTGGCCCCCACCATTTCTTAGTGAATACTGTTAGAACAGTCAGAATATATATATTCTCCTATTGTTGAAATTTAAAAGTAAAATGTTGCTCACAAGAAAGAGCACTTAGAGCACTTTCCTGTAATTGTATGTCTCGTTGGGTGCAAAAACCTGTTAATGCCTTCTGAGGCAATTAATCTGCAAGGCTTGTAGTTGAGTGTGCTGTCCACTGGGTGGTGACAGAGACTGAATAAAATCAAAGATGGACCAGCCGGGAGGGACTTAAGAGGGACTCTTTCCCTTATATTTTTAAGGATGGTTAGATAGAGTATTCTTTTTGTTGGCTTAAAAAACCTACTAAATATTATTGCCTTTATTCTTAAATATATCAAGTTATATCTCCCTTTTTGAGTAGAATATCATAATTGTTGGCACTGGCATAAAAATATTTACCGTTTATATGATGACAACAGCAGCGAAAAATATTATTAATGTGATATTTTCACAAAAACATCCCCTGTTGTATCTGATGAGAATTGTGGTTCTTTCCTACCCTTTAAGGAGTAGGGCGGTAATTCTTCATTAAAACTCCTGTGGTTTGGGGGGAAGAAGGAAAGAATAAAATTTTAGGCATGGAGCTATTATGGGGTGAGCAAAACAATACTATGCCTATTGAAAAGAAGTCTAGAATGAAAGTATGGATTATAAATATTAATACTTATTGCCTATTTTTAAGTCATCTGTTTTTTTGTGTTTTTTTTAAATCTATTTCTTTATTGATTTCAGAGAGGAAGGGAGAAGGAGAGAGAGATAGAAACATCAATGATGAGAGAGACTCATTGATTGGCTGCCTCCTGCACACCCCACACTGGGGATGGAGCCCGCAACCCAGGCATGTGCCCTTAGCTGGAATCGAACCCGGGACCCCTCAGTCCGCAGGCTGACGCTCTATCCACTGAGCCAAGCCAGCCAGGGCATAGTCATCTGTTTTGACATCAATTATGTTTCAATCTTTCATTGTACTCAGTTGCTTAGAGGTGAAAGGAGAGTTAATACAAACAAAGGCCAAGTGCAGCAGTGTGTTTGTGTGTGTGTGTGTGATCGCGTAGGTTACAGTGGATCAAAGAAGAGGCTATACAATAATGTTTAATGCTTAATTGGATATATGTTTGTGGAAAAAAGGGCAGAGAACATTTAGTAGCGTATGAAAATATTGCTAGTGATGGCATTTGTCCTCACAGGATTTATGCTGTATATCTTTAGCTCAGTGAAAGTTGAATAATTAATCTGTTAAAAGAATCGCCTTTATAACAAAGTGAAGTAATTTCATATTTGCAAAGGTCAGATTGCCCGGGCACAGAGTCCTTGAGTTTGGTACTGCTGTTGGAGTTCAAAGGCCTCTGCCCCGCCCAGTGTAACATGAGCAAGTCCCCACTCAGACTTGGGAGTTACAACCTGCTCTCAGGCGGGAGAAGCTCCCTCATAGGTTCCCTGTGGCCATCTCCACTTTCTGCCTTCCCGATCCCCTTGCCGTCTTTCCTTCCTTTTCTTTTCGGTCATTTCCATGATTCACCTACCACAATCGCCCACTCTTGTCCTCTCTTTCTCTTTCTTCCCCTCTTTTCTTCTCTGGTCACTTCTTTCCACCACTTTTCATTCCTCCTCATCTTTTGAGAGACACGGTTCTCCCACAAATGAGGTTGTCCTGAGGGCCCCCCAGGGCCTTTGCTGAAGTGCCAACAATGTATGTAGAATTTACACTCTTCAGAGGTGTTGGGTCAGTAATGAGAGTAACTTGTACAGTGTTATCAGTCAACAAATACTTATGGAAGATAGATGTCGATACGGGATCCTGAGCCATGAATTAGTTTCTCTTGTTAGTCTTTAGTCTGCTCCCTGGTCACAAATCATTATAGAAAGTAGATATGACCTACACCTTTAAATTAAGCAAATCCCAGCACATTGGTCTGGCCCTCACCCCTATCATGTAAGGCCTCCTAGCCTAACTGGCATTACTATCTTTAAGAAGGGGAGGAATTGGGGGTTTTTAAAATGTTTTTATTGATTTTTTTTAAGAGAAGGAGGAAGGGAAAGAGAGATAGAAACATTGATGAGAGACTGGAACATCAATCATCTACTTCTTGCACACCCTTTACTGGGGACTGAGCCCACAACCTGGGCATGTGCCCTGACTGGGACCTCTTGGTTCATGAGTTGATGCTTAATCACTGAGCACACCAGCCGGGCGGAATTGGGGTTTTTAAGCACTTACATTTTAGGAGGGTCTTTCTTACATTGTTGTTTACTGCCTCTTTTTAAATTGCTTTATCTTCTGTGCTTATTGAAAATCTTTATGGGGGCAAAGGACCATAGTCTTTTAATGTCTTTATACATTTGAGGTATTCACCATGTACCTCTTATAGAGTTCTAGTTCCTAACAAGAGATTGACATTTAGAAAGTAATTAGATACAGTGTCATTTTGTTTGCACTGAATTTTTTTCCCTACAAACCCTGCCATACCTAGTTTCTTGGCTATGCAGATCTTAGGTATTTGTAACCATGTGTAGTGTATGTATGAACAGTGTGTCATTACTATAATGTATATTTACTATATACCAATGGGCATTTTGTCAACACCTTACACACAATTCTGTTATTATTTTAGATATTATAGGAAAGAGTACAAAAAGTCACTTTAAGTAGGTTTTTGTCTAGTCGAAAAGGGAACTGTATTGCATGAAATAACTTGAAGATGCTGCCTTTTGGATATTTTAGAATAGTGGCAGATTTCTCCCCCAATGTGGATTTTGGCCTCTTGCCTATTCAGTAAATGGAACATGTTAACTTGTTCTTATTATTTTAATATGATGTGTAGATGCATAGAGTATTAAAGTCTCTTCCTTAGAGAAATTTCTCTATTGACTTGAATATAAAGTAGTGTTAAGTATAAGGTAAATACTTTTCTTACCGTTTATATTGAAAAATTAAATCTCCTACTTGGGTATGATGCATACCTTTCCATTTTGTTTCATGCATGAAATTACCACTTCAGCCTCTCCATTACTTCCTTCTCAATTCTTCTATTGCTTGTCCTGAGAAATACATGCCTATCCTACATTTTACTGTGTGTCCTGTTAGTTTTTATCTATGTGTGCCTTTTATGTATCTAAAGTATTTCAGGATGAAAAGCCTGTGAATATTAGAATAAGAACAGTATATGAAATGGTATTATTTTTCCCAAAGATGTTCAGTTTTCTCCCTTAGTTCTCTTTCCTCCCCACTTTCTTCCTTCCACTCCTACTTTAAAGTGTTTTTCAAAACCTCTTTCCCCTCATTGGCTCCTTTTTATACCCTATTGTATTCTGCTTCAGTTAGTCCAAACCTAGAATATTGCTTAAATTCTGGGCACCACACTTACAAGGATGCACTTTCATCTTCATCAGTGTCAATAAATAGCTGGAACTGATGTCTATGGAAAATGCTTATGGATGCCAACCCCAAACTGACTATTTTAGCAATAAGTTGGTGACTAGAAAATGACATACAGGAATCTGCAAAGTAATGGAACTCTAGTTGCCCTTTGGATGTGGTACCGCTTACGTCCACCTTCCACATTTGTTCTGTTCAGTTGCCTCTTTGATGTGGTATGTCAAATAAGTTTTAATTACTATAGTTGTGGACATTGAAAATGTGCTAGGACCATAAAAACAGATGATCATAAATAATGAAATATGCAGCATGTTACTAACAGAAAAAAAGCAATCCATAAAATGGGTGCTTAATAAAGCAAGTCAGCTTTCAGATTTAGGATGTAGACCTAAGGGTCTTGTCTTAGTCAGTTCAGGCTTCTATAACAAAACGCCACAGACTGGGTGGCTTTAACAATGGAAATTTATTCTCTCACTATTCTGGAGGCTTGGAAGTCCAGGACGAAAGTGTTGGCAGAGTTGGATTCTTCTCTCTTTGGCTTTAAATGGCCATCTTCACGTGGTTGTCTCTGTTTCTTTCTGTGTCCTAATGGCTTCTTCTTGTAAGGACATGAATCATATTGGATTCATGGCCCACTCCAGTGACCTCATTTAACCTTACTCACCTCAGTAAAGGCCGTACTTCCAAATGCAGTCACATTCTGAGTTACCAGGGATTACCACTTCAACATACGAATTCCGAGGGCACAGAATTCAGCCCGTAACAATGAGGTGGTTTTAGGCACAGTCCCTGCTGAAGAAAAGGAAAAACACCAATTTGTTCTCAGGTGACTCATCTCCAACTCTAGTGCCCAGTCCACCCATGGGACCCAGACTGTGCAGCTCTTTACCGAGGCCACCCTGTGCCAGGCACTGTCCAGGACTCCACACATTAGTCAGGGAACAGCCTGCCTTCCTCTTAGGTGTCGCCTCTCTCTGTGTACTTGAGAAGGGGTGATGGCAAAAAGATGGCTGTCCCCACAAGGTCCAGCGCTCCCTTTCTGACCACTTCTCCAACTGGGTGCTCCTCCCTGCTCCGTCAGGGCCTCCCCTCACCTCACTACTGACCACAACTCAGGAACCTTGAGGGCTACAGTCCCTGTGGTGCAACATGGCTACTTTTTAGAAGCCTTTGCAGGCGGGGAGGTGAACACTGGGCAGATCACACCTCTCTTTGAGGCCCTATCTGTACTCCACTCTGAGTGTGTTGGTATGTTAATTCCATCATGTGTTCTCTACCCTGTGACCTTATTACCTCCCAGTGCCCCTCCTACAAATGCCATTACATTAAGGTTACACTGAGAGTTCAATATATGAATTCGGGGGCGGAGGTGGACCACAGACATTCAATCTACAGTAGTTAGCTAATCTTTGAAAAATCCAGTTCCAAGTGGATTTGGTCTCATGAGTTGTGAATTTGTACAGGTGGGAAAACAGTCTGAGTAGCCACAGTCTGGACTAAGAGAAGCTTTCACCAACAGCCTGAGTTCTAGGGAGCACACATGCAAGTTGCAGCAGCAATTCTTTTATTTTTTTCTTAACAGTACTGGTATGGAGAATTTAAAATACATATATTTGAAATTATTTTCTATGCACGAGGCTCTCTCTGCAGGCTGCTAAAAGCCACTGAATGCTGGAGAGCAGGGCAGCTTAAAGGGCTCAGCATGACGATCACTACAACTGATCCAGTTTTGTCTCTGGAACAGCGCATCTGCAGGCACGAATTAACCACTCTCTGGGTGCCACTGTTTTCCTTTTCTTTTTAATGGTTATGTTTTTCATCAGGTTCCCACACACCAACCTGAAAAGGGTGTTTTGATGATTGACTGATATTATTATCTGAAGGAATATCAACCAGCCATTGACTTAGCCAGTCACTTAACTGCGTTGCATGCCCTTAGAAAATGATCAGAGTGAGGACTAAACGAAAATTCATAGATTCAATTTTTCTATTACATAGGTCTTTATATCTTCTTGATAATTTGTGTTTGTTGGGGTCAGTTGCCTGTAGGGAGGAAGGAATTCATATATTTATTTGGAATTAATGAATCATTATTTGGAGAGCTGATAAAAACATTTTGGGGACACTAAATAGATTTTAATTTTTATTGTTAGTTTTTAACCAGAAAGGCTGATAACTACTTATGAAAGTTCTTGACTTGGGCTGCCTTTGAGTCAACTCTCTTGCCCTGATTTCAGTATTTCCTATGAGACTAGTCAGAGCTGAACTGAAATACTTCGGGTTATTTTACACGCAGCATTCATGAACAAAGGAAACTTCCCAGTGACAAGCATTTTAAAATTTGGGCTATCACTTATAATCATTTGTCACTTATTATAAAATGTCTTCATTATGAAAAGACACAGAACAATTTGGTATGCCTACTGTTCCTGAGTAATACCTGTCTGTTGTTGCTGTCTTTTTTTTTTAAATATATTTTTATAGATTCAGAGAGGAAGGGAGAGGAAAAGAGAGAAACATCAATGATGAGAGAGAATCATTGATTGGCTGCCTCCTGCATGCCCCTTATTAGGGATTGAGCCTGCCACCAGGCATGTGCCCTGACTTCCTGGTTTATAGGTAGATATTCAACCACTGAGCAACACCCACCGAGCTGTTAACTGTCTTTAAACCAGGAGCCATACCTTACTCCGCTCATCACTCACAGGTCACACCTAGCACAAGAGCGAGTGTCTGTGCTCTGCCTTAAGGCATATCCTAGCGCAACCTCTCCTCACAGCTTCCCTCACACTTAGTGTAAGTGTAAAGAGAAGAGGCTCTGGAATCAGCTCTGGGTTTGAATTCTCCATCTGTCACTGGCTAGCTATGAGCCCTTGGGCAAGGACACGTCTGCCTCGGTTTTCTCATCTATAAAATGAGAACAGTAGTAGTAAGCTATGTTATATGCCTATTGCTGATACTGTATGTATAGCTTTTGAGCAGTGTTGACATATAAGGGCTCAATGAGTGTTAGCTATTACTGTTACATTCATTAATTATTATACAATCTAAGTCCAACTCACCTTTCAAAGTGAACTTTATAAGATAGACATCAGATCATGTTACTCTCCTGCTGAAAAGCCTTCAGTAGTTTATAGTAAACTCAGAAAAAGAAAAAAAATCCAGAGTTCTTACTGTGGTCTTCAAAGCCCTGTGTGATGTGACTCTTCATTGTCCCCAGCCATTCTCCACCTGGCACAGGCACCTTTGTTCCTGCCGGGACTCTCCCTGCTCTGCCCTGCCACACCCAAATCACTGTGATTGCCTTGTCCTGGTGCTGTTCTCACAGCCCTGCACAACTAGCATAGCAGCTCCATAGGACGGGGCTTCACCCTGTTGTTTTGTTTGTGCATCACCAGCAACGAGAGTGCCTGGTCCATAGTAGTTGCTCTATAGCTATTGGTTGAATGGGTGAATGAATGAAACAAACGATTCCCAATCCTAATACTTTGTGTGCTTTCACATGTATAAAATAAAGAGCTTGCACAAATATTGACAAAGTAAAATTAAATTTGGTTAAAACCATTCCAAAATTTCTCTAGAATTTAATGAACATGGCAGAGTGGAAGAAAACAGTGACCCGGAGTGAAAATGCTGGGTCCTGGTTCTCATTCTCTTCCTGCCCCCGAAGATCACTTGGCTTCTCCAAGACTGCTCTCCTGCCTATAAAATGCAGGCAGGGTTGGAAATCTCTGAGAAGCTGCCCCGCTGAGGGAAGTGGGAAAAAGGGTGAGGCGAGGCACCTGAGCCCCTCCACTTCAACTAGAGCAGCGTTGTTTAGATTTCCTTTATATACTGGGGTTTCATATGAAATTTGGTTTGAAAAAAACTCTGTTTCTTAAAAAAAAACCCACCAAATTAGAAGAGCACAAAGGTTATTTTTTAGCTTAATTGATTCTGGCAGCTTACCTATTTAAAGGATATTGTTTCTTCACATTCTCTGCACCCTCCCCTCCCAAAGGAAAGTTCATTGACTATTTTTTCAAATGTCTTAAAGAAAATTAAGATATGTGGGTAACTAACAAAACTGTCCTTATCAACAATGAACTACATGAAAACAAAGACCAGGTCTGCCTACTCACTACTAATGTATTCATTGCTTAGCACAGTCCCAAAGCAGAGCTTACTCAATAAATATTTGTTGGATGGACAACAAGTGGATAGTTGAAGTGAGCAGCAGCTTATTTTTAAGGGAGAATATATTTTGTAATAATTACTGAAAACACATCTTAAATCATGGAATTTTTACAAGTTGTTTTTTTCAAGATGATATTTATTGATTGTTGGTATTGTAATAGGTCATGTTTACACAGTGTCTGCTAAATGGCAAATTTATTGCACCTTCCTTTAATTCCTCATTCATTTCTAATGTTAGTTATTTAAAACATAAAACTCTCAATCCAAGATGGTGGCAGAGTAGTAGATGGAAGCTACACTCATCTCCTTCCAGGACCGGACTGGAAGTACAACTGAGATATAGGACAATCATCCTGAATAACCAACTGAAGACTAGCTGAAGAGAGATCTTATAACCAAGGATTTACAGAAGAGGTCACAGCGGGACTGGGATAAGCACAGAATTAATGAACTCCTAAGATAGCAGCAGGAAAGAATAAACAAAGAGCTTGCTAGATTCCAACAAAGGCTACCAAGAAACCTTACGAAGTTGCAGATGACTTTGAGAAGTTCCTACATAAACTTCAACCTGAAACTCAAGTTGATGGAGAATTTCTGGCATCACTGTCATCATCAACAACACAGAAGACTGCAGCTTTGAGGAAGGAGGGCACTGAGAGAAACCAGAAATAGGCTGGGTTAAGAATATTGTCTACAAAATAGCCGAAACCGGTTTGGCTCAGTGGATAGAGCGTTGGCCTGCGAACTAAAAGGTCCCAGGTTCGATTCCGGTCAAGGGCATGTACCTGGGTTGCGGGCACATCCCCAGTAGGAGATGTGCAGGAGGCAGCTGATCGATGTTTCTCTCTCATCGATGTTTCTAACTCTCTATCTCTCTCCCTTCCTCTCTGTAAAAAATCAATAAAATATATATAAAAAAAAGAAGAATATTGTCTACAAAATAAAATCCTATATAATAAAAGGGTAATATGCAAATTGAATGGCAGAATGACCAGTCACTATGATGTGCACTGACCACCAGGGGGCAGACACTCAATGCAGGAGCTGCCCCCTAGTGGGCAGTGCACTCCCACAGGGGGAGCGCTGCTCAGTCAGAAACCCTGAGCTGGGCTCAGGGCTGGTGAGCACAGTGGAGGTGGTGGGAGCCTCTCCTGCCTACACGGCAGTGCTAAGGATGTCCGACTGCCAGCTTACTCCTGGACTGTGAGAGGGTATAGGCCAGGCTGAGGGACCCCTCCCTTCCCCCCGAGTGCACGAATTTCATGCATCAGGCCTCTAGTAAAATATAAAACTAAAAGTGCCCAATGTGATTTCCTTTTTTTTTTCTTTTTTTTTTTTTTTCTAAAGTAGGATCCTCTTAGAATATTAGCTTTAAAATAGAGAGTACTGTTTCTTTTTTGCAGTAATATGGTGAAAGGTGCTTAATAATAAACTATGTGGGGACAACTTTAGATCGCAGTTGGCTTTTAAATTTGGCAGATCTGCTTGAAGTTGATAAGAAAAGTTTTACTGAGATTTCAAAGCCATGTTAAGTTGAAGTAAGTTAAAGTGAAGGTGATGGTAAGACATTGAACAGCAGGATTGTTTTAGAAATAGAAATGAGACTATCAGCCTTGCATTCTTGAAAAAAAAAAGCATGTAACAGTATGTCTTAACAAAATATAAGAATCATGTGTTACACATAAGGTTATAAAATATTTTCACCACCTGCACATTGCCTAATAAGATTTTGAATTTTGGTGTGTTTTACAGTCAGTCTCTCTAAAAAGTGCTTCTCTTGTAACTATAATTCTGTGTGCTTGTGTATGAGTACACATATGAAAAGTATACAATTATTCATAGCATGGTTCTTATATTTGGTACTGTTTACTCATGTGTTAATGTTACTCATAAGTATATCTTTCCTTTAGGTAAAGAGGATGAATTTCCAAAGAAACCTTTGGGACAGCTTCCACCTGAACCTCAGTCTGCTGGCATTAGTCACCTGAGCAATGGACAAAGTGTTGGCAGATCAAGTCCCCATAAGATCAGAAGAGAGAGTGGCTCATCGCCTCACAGAAAGCCCGAGCATTCCCCTCACCATCAAGGCAGAATTGGTACACCAGAAAGAGCGAGGCAGCCAGGACGGGCATCAGTGGAGGAGGACAGTAAAAAGCTTAAAGATGAGGCAGACTTTCAAAGAAAACCTTCATCAGGTCCACAAGACAATGCTAGGCAATATGACCATGCATCTGCTAACCAAAATAGCAATGCTCTTCCAAATATCAGGAAGGAATTTGTGCCCAAATGGAATAAACCATCAGATGTTTCAGCTATTGAAAGAACTGCCAGATACGCCACTGAAGGCAAGAGTCGATTTGCACACCCCACGCTTACAGTCACCATCCCGAATTCTGCAGATCCTCGGGTGTCAAATGCAAGGCAGAAGATGAAGGTCTGGGATGCCGATGAAGGGAAACGGGGCTCGAATGCATCACAGTATGATAATGTACCTGAAAATGAAAACGGCCCATCTGTTGAAGAGGCACTGGAAAGGGCTTACTCTCAGAGTCCGAGGAATATTGTTTACACACACAGTCCAAGGAAGCATCCTGAGCCAAGTTCTAGTCCATCAAAAGTATCAAACAAGTTTACTTTTAAAATGCAGCCTCCAAGTTATGCAAAATATCCAGCTCACCTAGATGGGGAAGATCGAGGGCCCGTGCACCCCCCATCTTACAGCAATCCCCCTATTTACCATGGAAATTCTCCAAAGCACATCCCCACCAATAACAGCAGCTTTGTGTCACCACAGTTTAGCCATGGGGCTCAAATGAATCCTCCCAGGAGACCTCATGGTTCCACTCTTTCCATCAATGTTTCTCCAGAGAAATCTCACAGCCGTCCAGCTCCTGTTGTCCTACCATCTAGTCGCATAGAAGTTCTCCCCATTGATATTGGTGCTGGGGGATATTCGGGCAATTCAGGGTCACCAAAGAATGGAAAATTCCTCATTCCTCCAGTGGATTATTTGCCAGATAACAGAAAATGGTCAGAAGGCAGTTACACATTCAGACCTGAGATGCCTGAACAGTTATGGACTCGGGATGCTAACCGTAGCCACTTAAGCAATTTAACAAAATATTCTGCCTTTCAACATGTACACTTTCAGGACCATGGCCTCCCCCCAGTTTCCGTGGATGGTCCAGTGCGGTATAGAACTTCCCCGGCTTTAGAAGATGCCAGCTCCTCTGGGTATCAGTATTCAGGGCCCTCGACTCCAGTGTATCACTACAGAAAGCGGGATGGACTTTCTATTCAAGAATCGGTATTGCTGTGAGAATTCATCTATACTTGCTGGAGACGAGAGTGGAAATCTCCCAGAATCAACATTGCTATGTTTGTAATTGCCAAAGCAGTATTTTGTACCATTGTAAACAACTCGCACAATTCTCATGTTAGTAATAAGAATAGATGGGAGTGTTTTCATCCCCACGTAGATGCTGCTGAAGATGAGCATTGTAATTGCATCATCACTGAATCTATTAATTTACCGTGGAAACATAGCAATAGCATTTAGGGATGCACACAAAATAAATTAACTACTTAGTTCCATTTATAACTTCTCAACACCTAACACTTTTACTCTATTAGCCCATTTTACTTTGAGTAATGTTACAAAGCACTGAAAAACTGTCTATGAATAGTAGACATTTTTAAGGCTCTATGTAGAGTATGTGTCTTTAAATAGATATAGACATCTACACATACACACTTCAACACAGAACTAATGAAACATTAAAAACCCTGCTTTAATCTAGATCCATGAAATAATTTATCCTCCTTTTTTTCTTTAACTGGTCTTTTAGTCAAGTCCCCACACCCCCTCATATTTTTTAACCCAGATCCTAAATTGACGTAAGGGTTTGCCTTGAGGTGATTAATTCAGATCTCACAGAATACTCATTTTCTGCTGCCATTTTCTTTCAATCTGAAAATTAAAGACATTGGAGGGAAAGTCTAACCACTTAATGGTGCTTAAAAATTGTGGTAGTGAAAGTAAGTTGAAGGCCACAGGTGTAAGTATCCATGTGCCTCTGCGCCCTTGCTCTGGCCTGCTCACAAAGCTCAGAGCAGAATGTTCCTGCCAGATGTGAAGGGAATGCGGTGGCCCAGGCTGCAGCTCTCCTGTGGGTGTCAGTGGGAGAGGCAGCAAGTTCCCATGGGGCAGCAGAACGCACTCCCGGAAATTCCTTTGAAAGCAGGATTAGCAATATGGTTGCTTCTTCTGCCCCTCACTACAAAGGGCTGGGTGGTCCTTTACATGATCTTTTTCCTGGCACTCTCTTCTTTCAAGAATATAGTCAATGGATATTGCCGCCGCTTAGGCCATTAAATTATCAGCATGTAAAATTGTAAAAATGATCTGAATTATGGCCCTTTCTTTTTTAATAGTGTGACTTTCATAATTTCAAAAATATTTTTCTTTTTCAGAGACAAAAATTCAGGTCCATGTTAAAAAAATTAGCAATGTCTTTTACAATATTCTATTTACACTACAGTTACCAAAACACTGACAAAGTTTGGAGCATGCCAAGAAAATATGACTTTGTGTTTAATTGGAGAGCTTGTTTTCAACATTATTTGTTCACATTTGAACAATAGAGTGGAAAACCTAACGTTGAGGGTTCTTCTCGTTACAAGTTGTGGCTTTAAGCTTTCAAGGTACAGAAGTATGTCTTTTAAAATGAAAGTAACATTTGTTTAGCTAGTGAATGTGACAATAATTTTTATGTATATAATGAGTCTAATGTAATCTTAATCACCTTGGTAATGATGTTATTAAATGACAAAACAAACGCAGTGTATTAGCAGGTGAGCACTACACGGAAGCTCAGACAAAATCCTGACGTCACTGGGCTCTTGATTCAGATCATGTGAAGCTTGGACATAAATGTATGTAAAAATGTAGCTGAGGACATTAATTCTAATTTTTAAATCATGATTCTGTGACTTGTAATAAATCAAGCTGTACAATTTAGTTCATGATAGCAGCATCTGAGCTGCTCCAAAATCTATATATCAACAGTGGTAAATAACTGTAGATTTATATATATATGTATGTATGCAAAATATGTATACACACACACTATTTTCTTATGTCATCTATGACATTTTTTATCTGTATACTTTTTTTGATGTGATTGTTTTTAACATGCTAAAAGTAATACATATATTTTGTTTTGTGTCTTTTATGTGCTTTTTTTTTCATATGGCAGAAGTGCTGCATCCCTGAGCCTTCTAAAGCTAACTCTCTTCTAATTGAGTAGATACTGCCAGTGTTTGCTGACATGGCTTTATATACTCAAGTTCTATGTTACATGCGTTATTAATTTCCAGTAGTACTGTGTTTAGAATTACAGCACCTTTATTTTATGTAATCTGCCATTATTAATAGCAATAAGGTATTATTTCTAGTCTTCCCCATTATAATGTATAGCTGTGGTAGGTTTTCAAGTAGGAAAATTCTATTTGAAGTTGTTTTGCCACCATACAATTTCACGCTTTCAGATTTATCTTTCACTAAAGATAAATAATTAAATAATGATAAAATATGAAATAATAGTGGTAAAGTGGGTTAAAATATATTTATGAAAAACATTTGGTAAGAATTTTTATGCTGTGAAGACTGATTTTACTCTGTAACTGCATGTACTTGGTGTAAATGTTTTGTTAAAGTCTTCATAGCAGTTTTGCCTAAAACACTAAGCACTTTGGTATAGTTTTTATATATTTTCTTAATCTTTAGTTTGAAAGTTTAAAGAAACTAGAACCATAGTCTCAAAGGATTGTTAAACTTTACTCTTTCCGATGCTTATGTTTTTTAATAGGATTTTTTTTTTTTTAATGACAGCTTTTTAAAGCTGGGAGATATATGTAAAATCAGATATCAACTGTAGGGAGGAAAAAAAATATTTTCTGCCTACCTTTCTAGCTTTTCTGGCCAGGCCCTGACAAAAGACAGGTGAACAAGGAAAAAACAAGTTTATTGACATCTGCATCCTGCACTCTGATGAGAGGATCCATTGATGAGTATCTTAGAAGGGCAGGTGTGGGTCAAGGTACCTCACTTAGTGGGGAAGGGAGAGGGAGAAAGGCCCTTGTGGAAAAGTAAATGACTTTTTGGAAAATAAATAGGCCTTTTGGAAATAAACAAGAGATATGATAGTTTGTGACAAGTCTGGTTGTGGTGCCAGAAGAGATGAGAGTTGCCCAGGGCGGGGATTATGACTATTGAATTCTTTGGGGAGGTTCTGCTTTAGACAGATAAGGGATTTTGGGAACTCAAATGCCTTCAGCTGAAAACTTTTCTTATGCCAAAGTGGCATATTTTGGGGTAGCATGTCCTGATACCCTCAGCATCAAAGAGTGTTTCTTGGGGGAAAAAAAATTTAGTCAATAGGACATTTCTGGAGAAGAAAAATGGATGTTTACAGAATGATTGTTTTAACTTTTTTCATTTTAAGAAGATTTTATATCATACTTAGTGTAACTTGAAGATTGAGTTTAATGCCTACAGTTATCTCAAGATCTCTCTCTCCCCCTCTCAGGACCTATTATGATTCAGGCACAAAAACAGTACCTCCTCAATATTTTGCTGAGATCTCTTTTATTTTCATGATTAGAGCAAAACATGCCATGTCCAGAAATAGGGACTTATTCACAGCACACCCAACCTTAGTCTTATGGAAATATTAGTGCTCTCGATTATCTTTTATACTCGCACTTTATTTTAGTATGCTCTTAATTGTAGGTTAAGACTATGGTTTTGAGATCTGATTTTGTTGTTTTGTTTTAATTGTCCTTTAATGGATTGTACATGTCCGTTTCTAATATGGATACTAATGCTTATGGACAAGGTGATTTTAATAATAAAACTTTACTTTTATAATCAAGGGGTTGTGATTAGGAAGAAGGATTCTATTTAAAATGTATTTATGATTTGTACCTTCAGAAAGAGTTTCAGTTAACCTTAAATCTAAGGATAAGTGTCACCATTTCATAGATGAGAACACTGAGAAAGGAGCAAATTTTAGATTTCATAGGAGTGGATCTTGACCCCTGCTGCTCTTTAGAATTTTCGGGGGAACTTTTAAAAAATGTTCTCCTTGGTTCCTACCCTAGGCCCCTTAAATCAGAATGGCTGGGGTGGATCCCAGGTATCAGGTGATTGTATTTTCCTCCCTTCTGTCAGTTAAGCTATTTCCAAAAATCCTTTTAAAGTTGATTGTCTTATATTCTCACTATGAGCTGTCGCAAATATTTTTAACAGGTCAGTTTGAGTAAGTTAGGAAAAATTCCACTGGAAAGATGAACATTACCAGGAATCTCTGTAAGTTTTGATGAACTGACAGTGGTGGGAAGTATAAATGTCTTCTGATGGAAAGGAGCATGACCCTGTAATGTCTCTCACTAGGGCTGGCAACAATTGTACAAAATAGCTAGTGCCCTGTTAAGCTTTCCATTTCCCTAGACAACCTCTAGTTTTTGTCAAGTGACATGCTAAACAAAGGCCTACGTTGTCTGGAAGCCTGCATGCATTTCTCTATGTGAGGGGCTGAGAAAATGCTTTAGTCGCTTGACCAGTCAGCACTTCATTGACCACAGTGGACTAGCTGTCCTAGGGACTCATATTTCAATAGCAGAGACGTGTTTTATAATCCGTGTCTCCAGTCAGTGTTGGAAACCCGCACAGGTGACTCTTACAGGCACAGAAGGCCACCGATCAAAAGGATTGGGGAAGCTTGTGGGGGAGATGCCTCAGCTGAGCCTGGGAGGATTCTTGAGAGGACAGAAAATAGGGAGGGAAAGGGGGCATTTCTCCCCAGGGTGGCATGAGCAACTGCATGGTCTGTGGGGGAAAGTTTGCCACTTTGATGTGTGGGTGTGTGGTTTTGAGAGACCAGATTTTGGAGGGCCTTGTATGCCATTGAACTTGGTCCTGGAGGTGGCTTTTTCCCTGGGTATGTTTACCTTACCTGTGTGGCCCCTAGAAGTGCTGGAGGCTAGCTGTGAGGGAACAAGCCTAGAGGAAGTAAGGAAGTGTTCTTCTAAAGGTGATACAGTGCTGAAGGCCAGGGAAGAAGTTTCAAAGAAAAGGTGATTAACTTGGAAACTAATTACTAAGTAAAATGGGCAAAACTTAATAACTGCTTGAATGTCATCATAATAATCATAAGAAAAGTAGCTAATGTTACTGAATACTTACTATGTGTCTGGTCCTTGCTTAAGCATTTTACCCATATTAACTCATTTAATTCTTCCAACAACTCTATGGTGTATGTACTATCGTAATTCCCAGTGAGCAGATGAGAGAACTAAGACACAAATGGGTTGAAGAAACTTAGTGACACAGTGGTAGGTAACAGCCAGAACTTGAATCCAAGTGATCTGAATCCAGAGCCTGTGCTACCCGCCCCCCGCCCCCCACCCATAGGAGGAGTAATGTAACCACCGTAACATTTTACTCATTTAAGTGTACACTTCAATGATTTTTTAGGAAATTTACAGAGTTGTGCCCAATTTTAGAACATTTCCATCCCCTCAAAAAGATACTTTATGCCCATTTGCACTCCTTCTCCATTCCTGCCCCCATCCTCAGGCAACCACCAATCCACTTTATCTTTCAGGTTCACTTTTTCTGGACATTTCATAAACATGGAATCAGGTAATGTGTGGTTTATATTTGCATCTTTCTTTCACATTTACATAATGTTTGTAAGGCTTGTCCATGTTGTATGTATCAGTGCTTTCCTTTTTGTTGAATCGTATTCCATTGTGTGGCTGTATCACAGTGTGCGTATTCACTCACCAGCTGATGGACATTTGGACTGTCTGCATGTTGTGACCATTTGTGTTCAAGTCTTTGTGTGCACAGGTTTTCACTTCCATGAGCATATATCTAGGAGTGCTATTGCCAGCTTTTATGGTAAGTTTATGTTTAACTTTTTGAAAAACCACCAGACTTTTCCAAAATGCACCATTTTACATTCCCACCAGTAGCATAAATACTTATTGTTTGTTTTGTTTTGTTTATTATAGCCATTCCAGTGAGTGTGAAATGATATATTATTGTGGCTTTAATTTGTATTTTTTTAATAGCTAATGATCTCAACCATACTTGCATGTGCTTATGGGCCATTTGTATATCTTCTTTGGTGAAATGTCTGTTCAGATCCTTTGCTCACTTAAAATTGTGTTGTTTTCTTAAGTCATAGTAAGAGTTTTTACTGTATTCTGGATACAAGTCCTTTGTAAGACATGATTTGCAAATATTTTCTGCTAGTCTGTGACTTGTATTTTCAATTTCTTAATGATGCCTTTTAAGGAACAAGTGTTTTTAATTTTAATGAAGTCAAATTTTTCAATTTTTTTCTTTAAGGATCACGCTTTTAGTATTGTTTCTCTCCTAACCCAAGGTCACAAAGGATTTTTTTCCTGTTTTATTCTGGAACTTTTATACTGTTAGCTCTTACATTTCAGTCTATGAGATTAATTTTTGCATATGGTGTGAGGTAAGGGTCTAAATTCATGTGGATATCCAGTGGTCTCAGCATTCTGTTAAAAGACCACACTTTCCCCTAAAGTACATAGTCTCCAACTTTTTTTTCCCCCAAATTGTTTTGGCTATTGGGTCCTTTGCATTTTTATGTAAATTTTAGAACCTCCTTATCAATTCCTGGGGGAAAATGCTGGGATTTTGATAGGTATTGTTTTAAATCTACAGATCAATTTTGGAAGAATTGTCATCTTAAAAATATGAGTCTTCCAATCCATAAATATAGAATATCTTTCCATGTATTTTTATTTTCTTTAATTTCTCTCAGCAATGTTTTGTAGTTTTAGTATATATCTTGGACGTCTTTTCTTGAAATTATTTCTGAGTATTTTATTTTTCTTGCTCTGTGAATGGAATTGTTTTCTTTGGAGCCAGTGTGCTTAAACATTAATCTGTACTGTTGAGGGGAGAGAAAGGATCAAGGTTGATTTGTACAATTCTCGCGTTGGGTTACCATAGGGTAAATAGTGGGGTCACCCCCTGGAATTCGGGGAAGGAGCAGGTATAGGTTTAGTGAGGAAATGGCATGTTTTGACATGTAGAATTTGAGAACTAGGTTATTGACAGATTGTGTCTGACAGGCAGCTGGCAACTCCAGAAAGGTTGCCAGCATGTAGGAGGCAAAGCCATGAGAGAGTACTTGTTGAGGGAGAAGAGGAGTGAGCTGAGAAAGGGGAGAGCCTAGGGGACCTCAGGCATTTAAGAGGTACCAGAGGGAAAGGAGTGCATGAAGAACTCAGGGGGAGCAGTCATGGGCTGGTTCCACAGTATTTAAATGTCCAGTGATTGAGGACAGCTCTGGAGTTAGACTCCAGTTTGAACCTTGCATCGATGGGCCAGCCACTATTTTTGGTCCTGGTGAAATTGTGATGTAAGGGACAGCAAATTCCCTGTCCTCAAGGAGCTTACGTTTTGATCTTTTTCCTCCACTATAAAAGGGAGACAGACGGTAGTATTTTTATTTCAGAGAGTTGGTGAGGATTAAATGAATTAATTTGTGTGAAGTGTTCAACACAGCATCAGCACACAGTAATGCTTTGGAACATTGACTAGACTCACATTCCTCCACTGGGCCAGGTCCCAGTGAGCAAGAGGGCATGGACCGTGACTCCGTGGTGAGGAACACAGGCAGTAGTCACACGTGGCAGGTGAGAGGGAAGGCACATAGGGCGGCTGAAGGAAGAGGAGTTCCAAGAAGAAGGAAGTGATCAACAGTGTAAAACGCAACAGGAAGGGCCCAGTGACTACGGCTAAAAAGATGGTTTGGATTTGACAATTAGGAGCTCATTGCTGTCCTTAGAGCATAGTAGTGGGCACAGGCACCAGTGGGAGGTGGTCAGCTCTCCGGCCGTGTGAGGGAGACGGGATGGGCAGTTACTGACTAGTAGCTGGAGGGAAGGTGGATGAGGGCAGGAGTGGGGGAGCAGATGTATTTACATGGAAAAAGTAATGCTAGTTAGAAATCAGTTTTGACCATTCAAACACGTTCAAATCTTTCTGCAGTTCAGCCCTTGGTTTTATTCCAGTTTGTTACTTTATGTATTGATGAGTATTAAAACACCCATTATGAAACTTTCTGCAATTCAGACTTCTCACTTTAACTTGGAGGAAAATCAGCATGACCCGAGTATAGAGCAGGCTGCATCCAGAAAACTATTAATGTTGTGCCTGCTCATCACTGACACTGATGAGCACGTATTTATGTTTTGCTTCATATGATGTACGCTAACGAAGTGTGATTCAGAAGTAGCATATGTGGAGAGGCTGGCTTCTCTCTCAGCAACAACCTGCTCCCTCAAACGCTAACTCAGTGTTCACACATTCACGGTGTGACTTTGGGCAGGTCCCTGGGCTCTGGGACACATTTTCTGATCTGTAAACTCTGGAGGTAGAGGGCAGTTTTGTAAAGGCTTCTGGCCCAAACTCTAAGGGGAGAGTCTCGCAACCCAAGGCCTGTTTGTCTTTGTGCTTTGTCCTGTGTCAGGAAAGCAGAGGTGAGCAAAGGCCAGATGGCCCCTGGTCTCATGGAGTGGATAGTCTGTGGAGAAGGCTGATGTGTGGTTTCCAACACACATGACCCACATGCTGGCCAGGACTAGCAGGAGAACCCAGTGCACTAGCACCTATGGTAGTGGCGTGCGCGAAGATGACGCTCATGAGGAAGATGTAGGTCCTGATAAGGGGCAAAGGAAACCGCTCACAGACTTGGGGGGGCAGCAACTCTCAGTGCAGCCTGGGAGCAAAGAAAGCAGAGTAACAAATATTGACACAAACAGCTGGAGTCGCTAACATGAAGACATGTCTGCACCCATGAATTAGCTGAGTTGCCTTTGAAAAGGAAGGACAGCCAGGGCCCTCCCTGGACATTGGCCCTTTGGTAGAGTGGACTGGAGGCCTTCAAACCTGCACTGAAGGCTGCATTTGCTGGTCATCAGCTGGGTGACCTTGGGCAGGTCACATTCCCTTTCTGGGTCTCGCTTTCCTCAGCTGTGAAATGTGGGTATCAGAACTAGAAAGGGTCGTGGAAATGACCTAAAACAGTGGGTCCCCACCATGGCTGTGAATAAGAATCACTTGAGAAGCTGCCAAAATATTATTCCCAGACCCACCCCAGACGAATTAAGTTGGAATCTCCCGGGGTGGGCCAGGAATTAGGGTTTGCACTTTTTTAAAAATATTTTTTTATCGATTTCAGAGAGGAAAGGGGAGAGAGAGAAAAGAGAAACATCAATGATGAGAATCATTGATTGGCTGCCTCCTGCATGCTCCCTACTGGGGATCGAGCCCACAACCTGGGCATGTGCCCTTGACCAGAATCGAACCTGGGACCCTTTGTTCCACAGGCCGATGCTCTACCCACTGAGCTAAACCAGCTAGGGCAGGGTTTGTACTTTTTAAGTTAAATACTTACACAGGCCAACATTTCATGGTTCTGAAATCTGTCCCTTAGAACCTAACCATGGAAAGCAATTGTAAAGGAATATCCTACAAGAAATCAGAGCCTTGGCCTTGAAACCTTTGATGAAAACCATGAATGGCCTGTGCCTCCCTCTCTAAAATCAATAAACATATACTCTGATGAAGGTTAAAAAAAAAAATCCTGTTCACCCTTTAAAAATGCACCCATGTGATTGACATGGAAAGATGTCTCTGACTTATTGTTAAATGAAAAAACTGCAAAGCGGTACTCACACAGCCCTTGGTCGGCGTTCCAGCCCTGGCTTCCCCCAGACCAGCCTTGCAGCTAAATTCAGCAATGTGGTGGGGGAGGCCATGGTGGGTGGGGGATGGGGTTGCTAACCATGGGTTTAGGAACCCTGGGCTGTCAAAGAGCCCGTGGCAGTTCTGTTTGCAGGAAGGCTTTGCAGCCTTTCAGACAGTGACGAAGGTTTTAGAACTGCATGCAGGCATCTGGCATGTAAGGATCACCACGTTGAAATTAAACAGGGAGGTGAGGAGGAGAAGGACCCCTGAGGTGAGGGCATGGCATGTCCCAGGTGGTAGAACTAGGAGGTGGGAGCAAAGCGAACATACACTCCCCACTTGGGTCACCGTTCAGGCTTTAACCAAGAACGAGCATGACAGGGCTTTGCCGGCCCTCAGTGGACAGACTCAAACCGCTGCTGTTCCCTCCTCTTGAACTGCCTTGTTTATTTCCTTCCAGTGCTATCAATTGGGAGGAAGGAGGGTAAGAAATCCTGGGGACAGCCTTCAAAGGCAGCAGCTGGTCACAGGCTGGCCGCCGAAACCGGGGACAGTGAGCAGAAGGCCTGCCCTGGTTGCCGGGCTGGTGCGGCCTGGGATGAAAGGTGCAGTCCTACTGTTACCAGTGACGCTGAAGGTCAGTAATGCCCAGTGAGTGAAAGTTAGCAATGAATTGTTTTTATCCTCACCCGAGGATGTGTTTATTGATTTTGGAGTGAGAGGAAGGGAGAGAGAGAGAGAGAGACCCCCATCAGTTGCCTCCTATACAAGCCCTGACCGGGAATCAAACCCACCACCTTTTGGTGTACAGGATAATGCTCCAACCAACTGAGCCACTGGTCAGGGCAGCAATAATTCTTTTTGAAAATTATTTAGAAATATGAAGACCTGGGAACATGGGGTGGGGTGGGGGGGTCACTCGCCTCATATTCCCTTCCTGATGACTAAGTCAATGTTGCACTTGGTCTTCTGTTGTTGAGCCTGTCTGGCCGGCCCTGATCAGAAACAGTGGCAGGTGTTTATTGATACCAAAAAGGAGTGGAGCAGGTTTTAAATCTGGACTTGTCCCATCTTTTAAAAATCACTGGATGCTCCATTAGGCCAGGATAGCCTATTCCTTTGGGTTTCAAGGATGAGTAAAATGTCCTTTAAGATATGAGGCACTGTCACCGAGTTGTCCATTTTTATTTTGTCAAATACATTTATTAAAAGAAAAATATTTTAAAGACTTGTAGTACACATGAAAAGAAGAAAGAGCATCAACTCAGAAAAAATGGACAGCCTTTAAATTGAAGAGTTACCATGTTAAAAAATCCACTATATTGACCTTTTAATTTTTATTTTGTAAACACCTCATGGCAGACTGGTGACAACTCCGCATGGCTCAGCCCTGGTGCACACATCAGCATTTAAAAGCCATTGAATTAGTGTTTGTTTCGATACCAGATGATATGATTAGATTGTGTGGTTTGTAGAAAATTAAACTCTTTAGCCAAACCAGATGCTAACCTTCTGGCCAGAATCAATAAACTATTAAAAGTCCTGGAGACTAATAAACATACCATAACTATTAATTTATGGGTAGATTGTTGGCAAATAACCTCAGAGAAGGACTCCATGCTTGCAACAGCTTTTGAAATGCCAGATGGAGAGTGTGAGTTTAATCAGAGTCCTGAGATAGAATGTGTGCAATGTGTTTAAAAATCCACTGTGATCTCCGAGTTGCATATGAGAAAAGCTGAGTGAACTATAGGAAAGTAGGACCTAATTGAAGCTGATACAAGGAGTTATGACACATGCAAAGAAAACCAGATGTTCTTTTACGATGAAGTGTGTCGATGAGAAGCAGGGACAACTTACCTACCCAGAATCTGGGCACCTGGCAGCTTTGCCTGAGGAGGAGAAGCCACAGGGCCCTGGCCTCGCCACGTGGACGTCCCACGCTTAGGGCAGCAGAACCCAAACGCTGTGCCTGTCGGGGAAGCCCTCGGGAGGACAGACCACACCTCCGTCCAGCCGGCTCATTCGTGTCTCCAGTGGACCGAGCCGGGCAGTTTCTAAAGTTCTCTCCGTTTCCTGATGGGCAGTTTATAGATAAAGAAAAGAGCCCAGAATCGTCCAGTGACTTGGCCTTGAGCAGAGAACCAGCCCTCACCTTCTCCAGTGCTACATCCCAAGCAGACCACACAGCCCCTCGAAGGGGCAGGTGGGCACTGTGTCCCCCTGCCTGCAGCCGGACAGCCCTCCACCTGAGAGGGAGGGCAGGCGATAAAAGCCTCGTGACATGGAAAAGCCACCAACCACCAGGTGCAAATATTCAAGAAATGGTATTTTGGTCCAGTTCACACAGGTGAACAGAGCTCAACAAAATGTAAGGTTTAATTGCATTACTGTGTAGCTTGGTCTGTGTAATGATGTCACATTCGTTCACTCAGTCTGGTGTTACTGAATGTCTGTGATGGACCGTAAGTGTCTGTCAGAATAATGTTACATTTGTTCACTACAACCCCAATTAAAAAACCAAAAAACCTCATTAAAGGCCTCAGTAACACTTGCCTGGACTATTGCCATCACTTTCTACTCCGCTGCACAATCTCAAATCACACCTTCAATGCCCAACATGGGTTATGCCCTGTTCCTGCTCAGACAGCTCAGTGGCTGCCCTGGTCACTCAGCTGGCTTTCAAAGCTGTCCGTGACATCAGCGCCCTCCTCGCGGGGTTTCCTGTCTCTGCTTCCAGTGGGCAAGGGCCTCCCTGGAAATAACTCAGGCAGTGGTGGGTGTGGGAGTAGCAAAGCTGGATGTTTGTGTGACAATAACTAAGGGGCTTTGCTGGCATAAGAGATCCACAAAGAGGCACCGCTGGTCTCTAAGTTCTGTGGGTTGCAGGTCTTAGTAGCATCCAGAGCCCCCAGCGCCCCCAGGAGGAGCCCATGGGGGACATTGCCCACCCTGCTGGTGGCAGAATTACAAAGCCTTCAGTGTCCCACTCCCTCCTGTATACTCCCATGTCTAATTAAGACTCTTACCACCTGGCTATCACTTCTCTTAGGAACCTCAGCATCACATTTATATTTAAAGAAGGGTGTCAGCCGAAACCGGTTTGGCTCAGTGGATAGAGCATCAGCCTGTGGACTGAAGGGTCCCAGGTTCGATTCCGGTCAAGGGCATGTACCTGGGTTGCGGGCACATCCCCAGTGGGAGGTGTGCAGGAGGCAGCTGATCGATGTTTCTAACTCTCTATCTCTCTCCCTTCCTCTCTCTAAAAAATCAATAAAATATATTTTAAAAAATAAAAATTAAAAAAATAAAGAAAGAAGGGTGTCACATCTCGGTCATGGGTCTCTATCCAGTGGCCTATGATTTTCAGAGAACGTGCTCTTCTTACAGTTACAAGTTACACAGAATTTTTTTAGGAAAGGGTTTGTTTTAACTAGAAGTTGGACTGTACTATCTAGTTTTCTAGGTCACTGATTCTTAAATTTTAATGTGCCTAGAAATCACCTGGGAAATCTTGCTAAAAATGCAGACTTGACCCCATCAGCTTGTGATTCATTCAGAGATTCTCTAGTCCTTATACGCTCCCCAGTGATGCTGATGCTGTTAGGACAGGTCCACACTACATCACAGATCAAGGCCAGGCTTCCTTGAAAAGAACCAAAAGGAAGTTCGAGACCCCCCACGCCCATGCTGGAGGCCACGCAGCCTCCTGGGGCCATCCAGCACCCAGTGTGGCTCCTGAAGCATGGAGCAGTTTGCCTCCGCAGAGCTGTGGACGGAAATGAAATGGCTCTACGTCTTCTTCCTCCGTGTCTTGGCAGACCACTTATTTCACAGGCCTGGACTGTGTGAGAGCGCTCGCCTGGCTGTTGGAGATGATGTTTCTCATCTCCATTCAGCGAGTTCTTACGGGAAAAGGGTAAATCCTGCCCTTGGGGTTTCCTGGAGCAGCTCCTGGCAGGTGGGGGAAGTGAGTCTGGACGTTTTCTCCCTCGCACGTTGCTTTTCTTCCTTTTCGTGCACGCTGGTAGCCAATCCAGCTCAGCAACAGGCGATGACGCCCGCTCCTCATTCACTTCTGTGTGTGTGTTTCTGTGGGAAAGGGAGACAATAAAATTTCGCTAAACCAAGCTGTAGGTTGGAAGTTATAACCTACCTAATTCCTTAATTAAGCTATCAATTAAGGCTGTGTCTAGGCCACCTGCTATGCCTGGGCCTTGTGCCATGTCGTAGATGCCAACTCTGACAAACCCATCCCTACAGAACCACAGCTCCTGACATGTTTGTTTCCAGTAAACCTTTAGCCATTGCTCTCCTGCATCCCCCATTGCTCTCTTCTCAGGTGTTTTCTGAAGTCCACATTGAGACAGGTTGCTCAACCCATTTTTGCGGCTATGGGGTTGCAGAATGTTGGGGGCTGCCAGCAGATACCAGCTGGCCTTGGGAGGGCTATAACTTCCCCAAAGAGGACATTCATCTTGACCACCTGGCACAGGAACCAGCCACCTTTCTTGCCTTTGAGGCCTTGAGCTTCACCCTAAGAGCCTAAGGCAGTGATGGCGAACCTTTTGAGCTCGGCGTGCCAGCATTTTGAAAAACCCTAACTTAACTCTGGTGCCGTGTCACATATAGAATTTTTTTGATATTTGCAACCATAGTAAAACAAAGACTTATATTTTTGATGTTTATTTTATATATTTAAATGCCATTTAACAAAGAAAAATCAACCAAAAAAATGAGTTTGTGTCATAGGTTCGCCATCACTGGCCTAAGGTGTACTAGTATAGCTCAGTGAGAAAGAAAAATGAGGCTGAGACACAGAGAGGAAATGAGGGCCCTTTGGAGGTAAGACCCATCGCCAGTTTACTTCTGTAGCCTAGAGGCATGTTCAGTGAGTGTTTGTTGAATGAATAAGTGAGTGAAACAAGAGAAGCAAGAAGGAGAAAGCTATTGTACATGAAGCAGGTGTCACCACAAATGCTCTGGTTGTTTTCCCACCACTGACGGAAAATGCTCTTGTCCTAAACACGCCTGGGGCTGCAGAGCCAGCCGTGCTCTGAGCCTGCCGAGCAGGTAGACAGCAACTCATTTCCTGGTAGGCTCTTCAGCTGTAGAGTGGTCTCCTTTGGGTTGTCAATAGCGGAGCCTGGGCTAAAACTCATATCCTATTGCCACCCCGCCCCCCCCCCCTCCCCAGCTTAACATGACTTTTAACTGTCAGGGAAATGTGCACACCCCATGTGTACCCCACTGCAAGCCAGCGGTGGGGAACAAATGGAAACCTGCCACTGACCACATGAAGGGCCTCCCTAAAAACTGCAACCCAGAAAGACTTGACCTCCAGCTCTGCTCTAACTCTTCCAGGCCAGATCGTTAGAGCCTGAGGTCACTAGGATTTTGAGCAAAAATGTTGCTATCACCTCTCTTTAAACACAATTCTCCTGGCGGCTGGTTGAAAAGCCAGTCAGGGTGATGTGGGGTGGAGGGTGGATGGCAGCAGACAGAGGGGCTAGCACACCTTGGCTGTGCTGAGGGGAGGCAATGAGAGCGTGCGCAGAGAGCATGAGGGGTGGGAGTGCCAGTTCTGCATCTGTTTTAAAGGCGAGGCCACAAAGCCCGGCCCCTGGGCTGGGTGTGACATGAGAGAGAGGGAAAGGAGATGGGATGACTTTAGGTTGTTTTATTGGTTTTTGTTTGCTTGTTTTATTTGTTTTTCTGAGTAACTCAAAGGATAACATATATGGAGAAGATGTGGGAGGAGCAGAGGGAATGTGAAGAGCTCAGTCTTGGGCATATTAAGCTCGATGATATGTAATAGCAATAAGAATAGCTAACCTTTATTGAGCTCTTCCTATATGTCAGACACTGGAAGAAGCATCTTACCTGTGTTGTGCCATTTAATCCTCACAAAAGCACTCTAAGAAAATTAGTAGTTATACCCATTCACATCTTCACAACAACAGAAAAAAATCTTTCCTGTTTAAATTTTCTGTCCCAGCTGCACCATGCCCTGGCTGGTGTTGGCTCATTCCACTGTTAATGGAGATAGGAGTGTTCTCCCTGCTTCTACAGGGCAGTGAGTGATTATCAGCTTTGTTCTGCTCCCAGAGCTCCATGGATGCTTCATGAACACATGAGTGAGTGAGTGAATGAGCACGCGGAACCTGTAGGGGATGGCCACGAGTCTGGGTCCAACAGTACCTCTTCCTATGAGGGAGAAGCCAAGAAATGCGGCCTCAAGGTGCGCCCAAGGATGAGGAACATCCACCCACCAGGCTCATGGTAGGTGCATGGGAGATCTGCCCTGAATAACCCAAGAGAATGGAGTGCCCACGGTTAGCAACCAAGTGACCAAGCGGGCTTCTGAACTAGAAGCATCTAAAATAGAGGACAGGAGTCAGCACTGAGGAGATGAGCAGCCTGAAGCCAGGTGTGAGGGGTGGGGCTACTCTGAGACCAGCTGTGCTTTGTATGTGAGCCGTACTAGCTGGGAGAGTCTGAAAGAGGCCAATGGGGTGTGCTGGGAAGAACAGAAGTAGAAAGGGCTCCAATCGTACCCCATTTAAGAAGTGTAATAGTCATCTCCTACTGGGTAACAAATCACCCAAATTAGTGGCAGAAAACAACCACAAGCATTCATTGCCTCTCACAAGTCAGGAGCAGCCTGAGGATGTTGCAAAGGTTTCTCCACGCCCAGACCTGGTTCTTGGGCTGGAACAGGCAGGGCTCCTCACCCTCTGGCATTTCTCTCTCTGTGGCCTCGCTCATGGTCTTCCCAGCACGATGACTTCAGGAGCGAAACTTCCCATGTGGCAGCTCAGGTTCCAAACCCGTGTGTCTCAGAGAGACAACCGGGACGGAACCGCACTCCTGTCTGGCCTCGCCTCCAAGACGGGCAGCCATCTCTCCTGCCGTCAGAATCAGGGCCCAGGGCTGGCCCTTAGTCACGGGGAGGAAAAACGGACCCCGCCCTTCCCCAGGAGGCATGTCCAAGAAGCTGTGACACAGTCTGGGGCCTCCTAGCTACACCCTGTGTCAACGGCCAGCCTTTGGGTGCCTGCAGTGGCTGGCAGTTCCTGTCGGACTTGGTGTAACATGTGGACAAGTGGCTACATTTTCTGACTAAATATTCTCTGTGGTCACCAGGAAAACCCCCCGGCCTGGATCATTTTTCCTGCCACTCAGGATGGCGTCTATCAGGCCGACTGTAATGTGCTAATCCCACAGGGATACAAAATAGCGTTAGGAAGGCAGGGGCCAGTGAGGAGATTGGGGAGTAGACAAGAACATGGCCTGGACTTTGGCGTGCCTTTGATGTGTGATACAAGAGCAGGAAACCCTGAATATTTGAAAGACAGTTGTATCCTAGACTGACTGGAGTAGCCGGTTGCTTCCAAGATTGTTAGGACCAATGGCGAGTCGAGTCCTGGTACAACCGGACCCCTCCTTCCACTGCCCCAATGTGAACAGCACGCGGGACTCCGTGTGCAGAAACTGGAATTGTTTTGTTGGAGGGGAATCGGGAGGCTTGGTGACGCTAATGGCCTTCCCAGCAGTATTCCAGGGCCTCCCGTAAGGACATGGATTGCACCACGGGATGTGTGCCTGATGCCAACTAATTAGGAAAACGCATTCTGGGTCTCACACGAATGAGCCCAGGGAAGGGTAAATGGCGTCACCCCAGCTGGTGCCTGGAGCTCCCAGTGTAGCTCGGAGTCTCCTTCCAGTTGATTGAGTTTATTCCATGCACAGACGTCTGCTAAAGGCCGCCGTGTCCCAGCATGTGGGCATTGCCAAAGTGCAGCAGTACTGACAGCTGGGATTCTTAGCTGCTGCAGCTAAACAAGTAAAGAGGCACCTGAGTGTCCCTGGAAGCAATTCCTTGGGTCATTTGGCAAGGTCTGCAGGTGGGTCCAGCATCACCATCGCAGGGGCAACTCAGGCTGGCAGAGGCTCGCTGATGAGGGGGGACTGTCCACTCGGGTCCAGCACTACTGACCGACTTCTCCCCCGTGATGCCGAGTCCTGGGGGGCAGACCCCGGGCAAGCATTTCTTACCATCTGTTGGTGGAATGTAGTTGGTGGAATGTAGTTGGGCAAATGTTGCAAAAACAAATGAATAAGAGAACAAATACAATTGAAAAGGAGAGAGAGAGAATACAAATAGATTTGGAAAACTGAGTTCAATAAAAGTGAGTCATTTTTTGCTTTGTTTTCAATACAGAATGTCTCATAGGCTTTAACATGCATGTGAATGTTCAAAAGGATCTGTAGCTTTTTCCAAACCTTATTTGACCATCAGAACCATTTTCTTGTGGGCACTTTGGTAACTTAGTCATTCTGGTGACAACTTTGGGATATGCTGGTATCGACCAGAGACGCTTAAAGTGTGGACTGGTGGTCTGCAAAGATGCAAGTACAGAAGCGGAGAGTAAGCTTTTAGTAACGTTTATAGCTAATTATAGCCAAACAGTTAAACCTACTGGACGGAGTAATTTTTATTGCCTGTTGAGCCTACTAGAAAAGTCATGGGGCTTATCTATATTATAAAAACCCAGTGGCCCTAACGCCGTAGTGACCAAAGACCGGGGCGGGTGGGCAGGGCCGCACAATTTCGCGCTCTGGGCTTCTAATATTTCATAATTCTTTATAAAGTTAATGTTTTTAGTAATTCATTTTTAGGGTGCTTTACAAAATATATCCATCTGCAGCATACTGAAAAAAATTTTAGTAACGGTTTGTCCCCTCTTAATTTGAAAGCATCTCCACCAACATCAACCCACAATCAGGTCTTGGCAGCATCCAGCCGAGAGCACACAGGTTATGCAGACAGACTTGGGACCACCTTCCGAGCCCCCAGCCCCGCAGGGCAGCTGGCCCCGCCTGCTACTATTTCTTCTGTGATTTTCTGGGCTGAGTGTGGAGTCTCAGACCCGGCCCCCCGCCGTGGTCCGTCCTCTCCTTGGTCCTCCATGAGGAGCCGCAGGATGCCGCCTTGCCGGCCATAAGTTCAGGAGAAGCAGGTGACAGCCGTCGCCCTGCCACGAGCAGCAGCGCTCATGTGGCGGTCCCCCTGCCTCCCTGGAACACGCTGACAGCTCTTTGGAAACTGAAAGTCTGACGAGCTTTCAGGAATGATGACTTCCCACCACGGGAGGATTAAGCAGCTCCGTTTAAACAATGGTTGGCTTTTGTTCTCCTTCATCTTGCCGGTCATGTGAGGTTCCCCCCAGCTGTCTGAAGTGTTCTCCAATAGAAGACTTCAGTCTTTTAAAAACAGTAATTTTTGTAACAATGGTAATTACTTTAATTGGAGTTCTTTAAAGGTAGATCCTTCTCGCCCGCCTCCTAAGACGCAAATCACGCTCTGATCTATTGCATTATTCTAAATCAATGTGGTGTTACTCCCTCTTCATATCCATTAATGGGCGTTGTAGGAGGGGAATCAAAAAACTTCCAGAAGCCACTACTGTTCAGTCTAGAATAATTACAAATAATTTTTCTTTGTTCCCAGGTCATGGTGGATAATCAGCTTTCAGCATAGAAAAATACGCGCATTGGATGTGGCTGGGCTCCCAGCGAGGCTTTCACGGAGGATTAGACTCCCACGTCCCAGTGGGCTCCATCTCGTCGCCTGCTCCCACAGAATTGATTTGGCTGTCACGTTTCAGGGAGCCCTGGGCTGTTATTCATTGACAGTGGTGAGTCCTGGATGGGGTTGTGACCCCCAAACAATCACATTCTTTGGAATAGTGGTTGAGCTGCTTGACACACCCTAGGAAGGAGGCAAAATATCCCAACCTTCACCCGGTGTATGGGTCAAGTGAGGGACACAGGAGCCAGACGGAGGGAGCCACGTGGCTGCGGTTGGGGAGCTCAAGGTGACATTCCGAGAACCAGCCTTTTCCCCACGCCCCTCAGGACAACTTTCTTTTCTTTCATTTTTTATGTGATGTGGGGGGCAGTAATGGGCACTTTTTGGTTCTCGGGGTTCTATTCCAGGCTGTGATTTCCCGGTCGGTGTTGGATATACCCACCACAGGTATCTGGACAGAGGGAAACTGGGACCACTGAACTTTGCCTCTAAACTTTGCCTGGAGCGTGATGAGCTCAAGCAAGAAAGTTGCATTCTGGGTTCTCATTCACTTAGGTTTTCTGTCTTTGCCCCTTGTCCACATTTTAGAAATATAATAAAACAAATGTTTCCTCCATAACTTTCTTTCTCTCTCTCTCTCTCTCTCTCTCTCTCTCTCTCTCTCTCCATCCTCTATCTAACACCTATCTATCTGTCTATCTATCCATCCATCCATCCATTGTAGGGGAGGAAAAATTCTCCTTTCCCCTTTTTGGGTCTCAGCTGGGTATAAGAATAAAATGGATGTAAGGCAGATTAACAGGAGAAATTCTGAGATGCTTGTTAATTTGTGAGCTGTTAAGTTGGATGCCCTCCCTGCCCGGATTCCAGTCCTTCTGAGCCTGGGTTGGGGGTTGGGATGTCTCATGCACGCTCTGTACCTGAGTTTCCACCCCTCCCTCAGGCTCCTGTCCTGACCAACATGTTGGTGTTCCAGGCACAGAGCAGGCTTTTCCCTAAACAGCAACAGAAACAGACTGTGTGGAGGAGGAGCGGAGAAAGAAGGAGGGGTGGGGAGGACGTGCAGCCCGGGCACCTGAGAGGCCGACTGGATGTGGCTCCCCCTGGAGTCCTCCGCAGGGCTCCTCACCTAGCCTCCAGGTGGCCTCCGTGAAGGCGTTGTGCGTGTCCCTGATCAGGGTCCTACCCAGCTGCTGGGAGCCCAGATAGAGGCCGCCCCTCCACCACCCCCATCTTTGCTTCCTGTCTGGAGACCAGCCTTACAGGATGACTGGAACAGAATACGCCCGTGTTGGAGAGTTACCCCCTTAGCCTCAGGAGTGCTCCCTGGCCATCTGGTCCCTGGCGAGGCTGGTCCATCAGACCATGGCTGTCCAGCACGAGCACTCACCAAACCTCAGCCTGAAGCAACAAGCTGGAAGCCACAGCACCCTGAAGGCCCCCCTGGGGCCCTGCTCTGGATCCCCCTCCTCCCCTGGGGTAGCGTTCTCCCGCCCAGCCTGGCCTGCTGCAGACGCCACCCCCAGGCTTCGGGGACAGCCACTACCAGCCCATTCCTGAGCCCCTAGCCACCAACTAATTTGTTTTTAGAAACAGTTCTGATTCTGCCATTTACTCGGCACAGACTATGGAGCTCCTCAGCCCCATACGTCTGCACTGGGGCCACCAGACTCCACAAGAACCATGTGAGTATTGGTTTCATATTTAGTAATTTATTCACTTAGTGGTTCTTCCCAAAACAAAGAATCTGCCCCAAAGGTGAATTTGATTTCTTTTTATTAGATAAATACTTCTTGCACATTTAAAATGATTTTAAAAAGGCAACAAACAAACAAAACCCTCAAAATCTTAGTTAGGGCCTGGGATGCTATTTGGGCATCCTGCCCACCTGTCCTTCCCGCCTACCTTTCTACCATCTAACAACCCATCGTCCTGCCAGCTGCTTTGTGACAGGTCCTTATAGGCTGTCCTGCTGTTTGCCCTGGGACTGCTCTGACCCCATGCGCTACTCCAGCCATGTTTGCCGCCTCTTCATCATTCATTTCTGTCCTCTCTGAGTGGAGGTGAGGGAGGTCATGCCCGGGTGTAGCCCAGGCGGCAGCAGTTGTCAGGGCCCCCTCTTTTGGAAGCAAGTCAGCCACGTGGGAGGGAATTCCCTTTCTCAGTTTCTGGTTCATATGCTTGTTAAGATGAAAATGAGGGGAAAAGGTGATTGACATGTCATTTTAGTGTCAAAGGGGCATCCTTTGATAGGTCTGCCCAGGGATTATTTAATTACCTATGACAGTGGTTCGCAATCCTGGGGCCCTCGGGGACATTTGCAATGTCTGGAGACATTTTTGATGGTCGTGACTGGTGGGGAGGAAGGGGTGCTACTGACAACTAGTGGACAAAGGCCTGGGATGCTGCCAAACCTGCCCCAAAGCACAGAGCAGCCCCTCACATCACAGAATTATTCCGCTCCCGGCGCTGTTGCTTAGAGGTCCTAGAAGTTCTGTGCGAACTTAGATTTTTGACTGATGGAGATGAACATACTTTCTATCTGGAGGAAAAGATGACCCAAAGGTTGTGGTTTATTACCCTGTAGGACATTAACCAGTTTTTATTATATTATATTAACCTAACACTCCAATTCCAGCAGTTCTTCATTAAATTGCCAATAAATGTCAAGTTCCTCAAATAGAACTATATTTCTATTTCCATCATTAATTAACGAATTGAGTGAAATCTTTGACATGTGCTCATTCTAATCCTGTCACTGCTCTCTATTGCCAGGTAACAAATTACCCCCAAATTTAGTGGCTTAAATCCATAATAAACATTCATTATCTTACAGTTTCTGTTGGTCAGGAATTTAAGAGCATTTCAGTAGGATGACCTAGCTTAGGTGCTCTCATGACATTACAAACAACAGGTCAGCCAGGGCTGCAGCCCCTGAAGGAGGCTGGCGGGTCTGCTTCAAGATGGTCCCTCACAGGACTGTGAGCGGGAGGCCCCACTCCTCACACGTGGGCCTCTCCACAGACCTGCTTGAGTATGTGATGGGTTCACTCAGTGAGATAGACCACCGACTCAGAATTTAAATTTAAAAGCCTTTATTAAGCTGGCCAGCTGACTACAGCGCGTCCCTCCAGTAGGGGCTTCGCAGCCTGCAGTGCTGACCGAGGGTACAGCAAAGCCTTTTATCTGCAACACTACAAAGCATGCAGGGTTCACACAAAGTTTACAAGTACGAATGGGGAGGTAAACGGAGTCACACCTGGCTGGGTTGAATCATAATACATTGTTTTTCTAAGACAATCTAGTAATTTTTCTCTGCCACAATCCCGGACCCTAATACAATCGGTAACCTTTCCATGCCTCAGTCCCTCCCCCTAGCACATTCCATAAACCTTCCATGCCTCAGTCCCTCCCCCTAGCACATTCCATAAACCTTCCATGCCTCAGTCCCTCCCCCTAGCACAAGTATCCTCATGACATGGCAACTAGCTTCTCCCAGACCAAGTCACCCAAGGGAGAATGCGAGGAAGCCACAATATCTGACCTTAGAAGTCACATCCTTCTGTTCTTCAGCATCCTATTGGTTCCGTGGTTAATTCTAGTCTGTGCGGGAGGAGGACACAAAGGAGAGAATAGCAGAAGGTGGGGGTCACTAGGGGACATCTTGGAAACTGGCTACCACAGCCCTCCCTCTGTTGCCCAGGGACTCATGTCCTTCCCACACACGACGTGTGCTCAGCCTCTCCCAAAGCCCCCAAAAGTCTCACCCCAATATAATACCAGTTTGAGGTCCAGAATCTCATTACCCAAACCTGGCCCATATATTATTGCTGAAGCTCCCTAGGTGTGGCTCTTTGAGTCCTCAAATCCAGCTCTTTTTTATCAGAAATTTGTGAACTAGAGAGACAAGTTATCTGCCCCCTCCCCCCAACAATGTAGGACAAGCACAGGATAATTACTGTAGACCCTCCTGTTCCACAAGGGTGGAAATTAGGGATGCACTGGTCACTGGTTCATAGCAATTCTGAAATCCAGCTGAGTACAAACTGACAGTTCTTCAGAATAATTTGTCATGGTTCTCGGCTTCTCCGTGGACTTCTGTTTCTAGCCTTTGAGCTATCCTTCCTTTTTCTGTGTTTGTGCCATTTTCTCAGCCTGCTTCCTGCCTACAGAAGTTTTTGACTCTAAAAGCATCTTTTCTATTTGTGTTGTCTGTCGCTTTCACCACAAGCTGGCAATGTTTCTTCCAGTGTAACTTTCTTAAAAACCTTGGGCTGCCTCCATTAGGAAAAAGCTTCAGCGGCAAGTGGCTTTCATATAAGCCCTGCAGAGGAGAGCGTGGTTTAAGCTACACAGCCTGTGGCATTTGTTACTTATTATGACAGTCCAAGCAGACTGAGACCCAGTGGCACCCTTGGGTTCTTATTTAAACCAAGTTTTTCTGACAGTGCCATGTTCTTGATTTTTGCCTGGAAGCCCTTTCTTAATTTTAATATCATTTGCCATCTGGGGAGGTTAAGAATTTCCAGAAAGTTCTGGCTCTCTTGTGTTTAACAGTCCTTCCTTACCTATCTCTCTTTTCTCACCTTTACCAGCAGCAGTAAGAAGAAATCAGATGGCACCTTCAGTGCTCTGCTTGGACCCTCTCCATAGCCAAATCACCTTGTGCGTAAGGTACTCTTTTTACTTTCAGGCAACAGTGCGGGTCAACTTTCTGCCACTACTACACAACAGTGTCCATTGAGATTTTTCTTTTTCTTTTAAGCCTTTACCTGAGGTTTCCTCAATGACAATAATCTAATCTAATAATAGACAAACATGGTAATTGACCATACCTCCGCTACGCTTCCCATTGGCTAATAAGCAGGATATTCAAATTAACGCAACCAAGATGGTGGCTGGCAGCCATGCAGCTGAAGTGAGCAGGAGGCTTGATTGCTCCAGTGATGGAGGAAGCCAAGCTTCCTCCCAGCTGCGGCTGGGCTCTGAGCTCCACTCTAAGCAACAAAGTTGCAATTATAGAAGCTAAACAAACCCCAGATACCTGCTTTCAGCAGGCCCTGGCCTCGGAGCTGGAGCGGCAACAAAGTTTCAATTATAGAAGGTAAATAAATCCCAGAATAAAAAAAAAAAGAAAAAAAGGAGAGGCTGGGAGCTTCAGTCACCAGCCAGCCTGAAAACAGCCCTCAGCCCCTCATCCAGACTGGCCAGGCACCCCAGTGGGGACCCCCACCCTGAAGGGGGTGTGACCAGCTGCAAACAACCATCAGCCCCTCATCCAGGCTGGCCAGGCAACCAAGCAGGGCCCCCACCCTGATCCGGGACACCCTTCAGGGCAAACCAGCCGGCCCCCACCCGTGCACCAGGCCTCTATCCTATATAGTAAAAGGGTAATATGAAAACTGACCCTAACAGCAGAAAGACTGGGAATGACTGGTCACTATGACACACACTGACCACCAGGGGGCAGACGCTCAATGCAGGAGCTGCCCTCTGGTGGTCAGTGAGCTCCCACATGGGGGAGCTCTGCTCAGCCACAAGTCAGGCTGATGGCTGCCAGTACAGTGGTGGTGGTGGGAGCCTCTCCTGCCTCCTCAGCAGCTCTAAGGATGTCCAACTGCAGCTTAGGCCTGCTCCCTGCTGGCAAGTGGACATCCCCTGAGGGCTGCCAAGCTGCCAGAGGGATGTCTGATTGCCAGCTTAGGCCCAATCCCCTGGGGAGCGGGCCTAAGCCAGCAGGTGGTCATCCCCCGAGGGGTCCCAGACACTGCGAGAGGGCACAGGCCGGGCTGAGGGACCCCCCCCCCCCCCCCCAGTGCACAAATTTTTGTGCACCGGGCCTCTAGTCCTATATAATAAAAGGCTAATATGTAAATCAACCAAACAGCGGAACGAGCGGTTGCTGTGATGCACACTGACCACCAGGGGGCAGACTCTCAATGCAGGAGCTGCCCCCTGGTGGTCAGTGTGCTCCCACTGGGAGAGTGCCACTCAGCCAGAAGTCGAACTCATGGCTGGTGAGCACAGCTGCAATGACAGGAGCACTAAGGATGTCCCCAGAGCGGGCCTAAGCCATAAGTTGGACATCCCCTGAGGGCTCAGGCTGGGTTGAGGGACTCCCGCCCCCCGAGTGCATGAATTTCATGCATCGGGCCTCTAGTGTTTCTATAAACAGGTTAAAATGTACAACTTCCAGTTATGAAATAAATAAGTCTTGTACAGCATGGTGACTATAGTTAGCAGTACTATACTATATGTGGGAAAGCTGCTAAGAGAGTAGGTCTTAAAAGTTCCCATTATAAGAAAATAATTGTAACATGCACGGTTACAGATCTTAACTAGACCTATTGTAGTGATCATTTTGCAATATATACAAGTATTGAATATTATGTTGTACACCGAAACTAATATGTTATATGTCATCTATATCTCAAAGGAAAAAATAGTTTTTTTCAAGGCTCTTTAGTTTTCACAGAGACTTCCTCACAGTCCTTCCGCATCTGCTCACTTCAGGTTCCAAAGCCACAGGGAGGCTCTCCCCTCGGGTCCCCAAACTGTTCTGTCTGGAAACTTCCCTACAGAACGCCCTCCCATTCTCGCCCTGCAAAAGTCTCATTCCCTGGAAACGCTCTTCTTTTCCCTCTTTTCACGGAGAAAGGGGTGCACATGATTAGTCTGTTGGGTGTACTTTCGTCTTCTTGTTTTACACACATGTCACAACTCTAAACTCTTGGCCAAGAATTGAAGCGCCGGAAGTCCATGTCTAATGTGGATGTGGTGGTGGCGGCGGGGGGGGGGGGGGGAGTTGGGGGGGGGCCTGCCCAGGGGGAGTGTGGGAGCATTCCCATTGCTGAACACATCATACCACCTGTCATTCTAGGTGCTATGCCATTTCATTCCATCAGAGCCTCATGCAGAAGATATACTGAAGAGGACACAGAAAGGGTATGTAATTTTCTCAAGGTCACACATCTTGTGGCAGAGCCAAAGTTTGAAAACAAGTCTTTCTTGGAAGCCCGTGACATTTCTACCACATCAACAGCAGGTTGTGTAAAGGGGACCCCTCAGTGTTTGATGCGTGAATGAATGGATTCCTCTAAGTCGGCTCTGCCACCAGGTTTTAGGGCAGAAACAGCAGGGGGTTGTGGTGGAGGGATATAAACATACATTGCTGTCCGCTTGCGATGGAGGTCAGCTCAACACCAGTGACTGATGAGACCCACTGCATTGAGCAGACGTACCCTGGGGGAGGTGCACAGGGATCAACTCAGGTATGCCATCCCCATTCCTATGGGAACACGAGTCTGGGCATTTACAAGGAGCCTGTGACACCCCAGACACGGTGGCCGCCATCCCTCCACTCTGTCTCCGGGTCCCTTAGAGTCTCACAGACTGAGCCACCTTTGAGTATGGCCGTCAGAGGGAGCTGTTGCTGCCCCACCATGGCCCCTCCTGTGTGCAGCAGGGAATCGCTTGCTCTGGCCAGTCTCTGAGGGCAGCCTTGCCAGAGAAAGCCAGTGAGTTGAGTGTATGTATCGGCTCCAAGTGTATGTATCAGCTTCCTGCGGTTGTGGAAGGAGACAAGACAGCCTGCTCATTGCGGCAAATGAATCTAAGTTTTGCGGATACTGAAAAGGCACACATCTGCTTTGGAGTTGACTAGATCATGGCTAGATCATGGCTGGCTGTGAGACTTTCAGCAGGTGATTTAGCCTCCATATCCTCACCCACAAAATGGGAGGCCAGCCTCGCAGGAGTGTTGTGAGGGTTACATAGAAAGCATTTGGTGCCTGGAGGCGTTAAAACAAGTAAGTGGACTTATTTTGGAATAAGGGAGAAGGTTTTTATTTGGGAAAAGGGGGAGTTTTTCATGAGTGGGAAAAAATTAGATGGCTTATTTCTATCAGCAAATGTAAAAAAAGATATCACGGGACCCCCGAACTTCTCTGACTCCCCGCAAAAAACAATAGCCTCTCCTCTTCATCAGCTGATCCTGAGGCCATGCTGCTTATTTGGTTCATGATTTGGATTGAATGTTTTTGTCTCCCTAAAATTCACATGTTGAAATCCTGATCCCCAGTGTGATGATGTTTGGGAGTGAGGCCTTTGGGAGGTGAATAGGTCATGAGGGTGGAGACCTCATGAATGGGATTAGTGCCCTTATTAAAGAGGCTCCAGAGAGCCCCCTCCCCGTGGCTACCCTGTGAGGACCAGCAAAGGTGTCCATCTGCAAACAGGAAGTCGGACCTCAGCAGACAGGGAACCTGCTGGCCTCCACAACAGTGAGAAACGAATGCTGTTTAAGCCACCCAGCCTATGGTATTTTTGTTACAGCAGCCTGATTGGTCTAAGAAAGTCCACATGGCTCATTTGAACCCAGACATAGTAGTCCTGTGATTTAGAAGCAGTCACAGGCTTCATTCTTATTTTTGGAAAGGCTACACTGAATTTATTGTCTCTGTGCATCCGTTTCCTCACCCAGAAGGTGAAGGATTAGGCCTGTCCTCAAACGCACCCCTCTGAGGATGCCAGTCCATCATCCCAAGGGCACAACTGCCTTCCAACGCCTCCTGTCTTTTTTTCCTCTGCCCCGGAATTGCTATGTCTCCATCACCCAGCGTGGCACCGGCACATAAAAAGTGCTCAGGGGACCAAGAGCGACTGTCTAATAGGTTCATTTCTCATGCTGCCTTATTCCCACTTGCCACACTCTGCCTCCTTCCAGGGGCTTAATGGAGTCTCTGCCTAGCATCTTCCAAGTCCTGGCTTATGTGCATTTTTCAGCCCTGATATGTATGTTTGGACACTTGATTGGAAAGGTGTGCTTGCAGGTGAGAAGAAGACGAGGAAAAGAAAGACACCCCACCCCCCACTCCCAGGAAAACACCCTCAACTCGAATTCCACTACAAATTAGCCCTGAAGCTGGATGGAGCTCACAGCCTTGGCATGCGGTCCAGGGGAAGGGGCAGCATGGATGCCGCCTGGGTGTTGAGTGCTCCAGTGAAAACCAGCAGGGGGAGCGAGTCAGATGAATTCTGTCTGATCCAAGGCCTCGTTGTCATTCTTCCCAGTCACCGCTCAGAGGGCCGCAGGGGAAAGACTGTTTTTAAATCGAGGATGAAACCTGGTGCGAGCAGGCTGCAGGGTCTTCGTAGCGGCTCTCAGAGGAGAAACCAGCATTTAATGTCCGCCTTTCCACGTGGAAAGCCTTCCCACGTACACCACCGAATGCAGGGCCTGACACACGGGTCTCTCTGCCCCGAAGCGCTTGGTTGGGAGGCTGAATGTGAACTTGAACCTGGTAATTCAGGGTGATGTGTGTCTGCCTCCTTAGGCACAGACAGCTGTTCTCTCCCTCCCCAGAGCAGAGTGTCTGCAAGCCTACGAGTCATTCAATGAGGTCTCTATTCGGCCACCAAAAATTGGCATCGATTTTGTATCGCAACGCGTCCTCCCTGTTCAGCTGGCTCAGGGCTTGGGGGGACCCAGTGCCTGGAGGGCAGCTCCCCGGCTCATGTGAAATGCTGTCAGGCGGAGCGGCCTGTGTTTCTTTCCTCTAAGAGTCTGTTGATCCGTGTGCTTCCGGACGCGGCGATGTCTCAGCAGCAGCTTTGGGTTTTTATTTATTCATGTGTGCGTTCTCAGAGCCTGTGCCATTGCCAAAAGGTTTATGGCCTCTTAAAGTTTTGGAGCCTCTGCTTTTATGGCCGCTGTTTGTTGGAGAGAAGTGCCGTTTGGGGAAAAGATCGGTTTGCCTTCTGCCTGGATGATGGATGGAGGCTTAGCGGTTCCTCTTTTGTTCAGAGCTCTCGCAGCCTGGGCACACGCCGGGCAGCACCCCCGCTCCCCGAATGCTCGTTCTCTCCCGCGTCCATGCTTGCGCTCCACAGGACCTCCTCTGTGCGAGTCCAGGGCCGGGCGTGTGCTAATATCATGCTGCATCCTGTGTCCCGGAAGTTCTGATGCAACTGCGATGCAAACGTACGTGTCCTCCAAGCACAGGGCGCGCGCTCTGGAGCCCGGCCTCTCGAAGGTTAGACTGGAACCAGGTCTGTGGACAGCAGCTGCATAAGCATCAGGGTGGCCATTGTCAGGTGAAGGGAGCTCAGGGACGCTCCGTCCTGCCTGCCGAGCTTCACGCCAGCTGTGGTGACACAGAGCAGGAGCGAGGGGGAAACCTGCACCACTGGGACAGAGCTGGGCTGGGTTCTGCAGGAGACGTTCCCCTGTAGCCACAAACTGAAAACATAGGCCTTATCCCCTCCCACCCGGTGCCTCGTGCAGGAGACCAACGCAGAGCTCACCCAGGAGGCTTGATAGAGGAGAGCAGAGCACGGTCCTGGGCTTGGCCACAACCCTGACCCACAGGAGGCCGAACAGTGCGCCGGGGGCCACACAAACAGGCAGCCCACCCGCAGCAGACGCCTCTCAGACTCGCAGCCTCCAGAGCACTGGGGAAATGAATGTCTGTGGTTTAAACCACCCCGTGTCCATTTGGTATGACAGCGCTAGAGACTAATTCACCCCTAGTTCTCTTCTCCATTGTGGTTTCATTTTGAAAAACAAAAAAGAAACAAAAGACTAGAATCAATATTGCCCATGGACCTACCTGCGCTGGCAGCCCTTGCTTTTGTTATCTCAGCGGCTGTGTGAAGGGGAAAGTAGGCCATGGCCCCGACGTGTGGAAGCCCACAGAGCTCTGCCCTTCAAACAGGGCCTCCTGCAGCCCCTGTGGGGCATGCTTTCTTCTCACGCACATCGCGTGCACCACAATCAGATTAAAAAATGCCTTTGTGAGGGGCCTCTGCGGACCCCAGAAAGGATCACTCTTCCACCCAGGACAGCTCCTGCCAGCTCAGTTTGACCTCACTAAGCAGGCCCCCTTTTCTGCATCACCCTGACAGGTAGAGGTCTGATCTCAGGACCCTGGCCAGCGCCGTGGCCTGCCCTGTCCATATGGTGCTGATCCCACAGGCTGGTGCCTGTGCCAACACTCCTCTGCCTACAAAAGCATCTTAGACAGAGACACTACACATCAGATCTTGTCACATCACTCAGAGGAAGTGGTGGTGTTTGGGGTGCCCACGGCAGCGTGTGGGAGAAGGATCAGGGAACAGGCTGGCTGGAGAGGACGCCACACACCCTAAACCAGCCATCCTGCCCCTGGTCAGCCTGGCCCGGTCTGTGTCCTGGAATCCGGCCGCTCCAGTGGTGGAGAGAGCCCGGTGAGTGCAGTGGGATGCCAGTGGACAGACGGACAAGGATGCCTTCCTGGTCAAGAGATACCGATGAACCTCAGTGTAAGAAGTCAGTAAGTGGGATTAATAATAACCCAGGCTGCCCCCACAGGAGGGTATATTACCAGAAACCAAAATAGATGGGTATGATTTGCTACATAAATTCCAGGACTTTTTTTTTTTTTTACCCCTTTTTCCTTAAACTCTGAAATTGGGGCTGAATAAGCTGCTGGGACCAGGTGATGTTGAGGATTTCTTCAAAATAATGCACTCAGGCCCATTCAAACGTATTCTCCTCCCAGAGAGCACCTGCTGGCCTGCGGTGCTGCCGCAGGGGCCGCTGGGCGGGCGCTGCCACCTGGTCAGAAGGGTAGCTGGTCAGGGCGCTGTGTTCCTGGCTCCCGGGGGTCGCTCCCACCCAGGATGTAGATGTCTCAGCCTTGGAACAGACTGGCTCTTTAATTAACATCATCTTTGATATAAGTCCAAGCACCTTCTTTGGATAGCAACTGTCACCCATGTAACCTGTCAGTGACGAAAACCCCTGGGCCGGCTTGGGAAAATCTCACAATCTCATCAACCCAGCTTGGGTGTTTGTGGGTTTGCCCTGCAAAGGGGAGGTGATGGAGAGCGGAGGTGGGTGAGAATCCGCCCCAGAGTCCTTCAGGGCCAGCAGAATCGACGGCAAGGGTGTCAAGCATGGTGCGTCGTACTTAGAATCATGTTAAGCTGCAAGTAGCAGAAAGCCAGCTTCAATGGCTGGGCATAAAGGCTCTTGTCAGTGTTCGGAGGTAGGCATTTGCCACAGCTGGTGCTGCTTATCCCTGACGCTTACCCAGCTCTTTCTTTGCCTCGTCGTTGCAAGAGAAATGCTGTAGCTCCAGACACCTGTCTGTGTTCAAGGCAGAAAGAAGGGAGGCGAGGAGTAGAACCAGCCATGCCTTTCCCTTTAATAGGAAAAGTAAACGTTTGGGTGTTCTGAACCTACTTTCGTTCAAATCTCATTGGCCAGAAGTGGGTCATAGGCCACCTTTAGTTGCAAGAGAAGTTGGGAAATCAAAAAACAGGACTGTTATGGTTCATTATGTGGTGCTGGGCATGCAGCCACCATGGTAAGGGGAAGGGAATGGAGAATGGATGCTGTAGCTTTGTCGGAATTTATTTTTGAGAGTCCCATCTCCATGCAGAGTATTTTGGATTACGATTAGCTTGTGATATCATCTTTAGAGCAAACGGGTTCTTTTCACCATCTGTCTGATGTAGACAAAGTTGTTTCTACAAGTGATAACACTAACATCCCAGCCCAGCAGCCCTGCGGTTTGACCTCGCTGTGGAATCATTTATATTCCACAGCCGGTGTGTATAAAACGTTGGTGTATTTGAAAAGGAAAGAAAGCAGATTGGACTGAGGTGTCAGGATGGAGTTGAAGGTATGAAGGAGGGAGGTCCTTCTTTGACAAAGAAAATGTTCTCAACCTCAGTGTGGTGTTTGTGACAAGGCCTGAGAGAGGGAGGGACAAGTGGTGGTTGCCCGTGGTAACCAAGGTGAACCTTATTCCTGATTGGGTAGCTGGTCATGAGGGGGGCATGGCGCCTGGCTGCTTCCATGTAGGTTTTATTTTTAATTGCACAAATGGAGAGACAATAAGAACTAGTGGACAAGAGCCCACTGCAGAGGGGCTGTTGGTTTTCTGTCAGGAAAGGGACTTTGAGAGCCTCCAGCAAAGTTCTGCTAATTATCATTTAAGGAGATCTTTCCTGTAAGGCTAATATGGAGTGAACATTGCTTCTCATATTTCTAACTCTAAAATAATTTGGAAAGATCTCAACCCCAAATAAAGCTAGGTGGTGGTTTACAGGTAGAGTTTTAAGTGAGTGGGCACTACATTGTTCTTATCAATATAACCTATGATAAGTTTAAAATTATATATATGTTTATTTAGAGCAGCGGTTCTCAACCTTCCTAATGCCGCGACCCTTTAATACAGTTCCTCATGTTGTGGAGACCCCCAATTTCATTGTTACAAATTGAACATAATTAAAGCATAGTGATTAATCACAAAAACAATATGTAATTATATATGTGTTTTCTGATGGTCTTAGGCGACCCCTGTGAAAGGGTCATTCGACCCCCAAAGGGGTCACGACCCACAGGTTGAGAACCGCTGATTTAGAGTGGAAAAAAAGAACCCACTGGCTCGTGGATTTACTGGTTCCACTTTTCTGGGGGAGACCCCACAGGCCCCCTAGTGGCCGCCCCAGGGAAGTAGTGCCCCCTCCCCCCAGGCTGTCCCAGACCAGTCCCGCTCCCTTTTGGTTCTAGAAAGACTCATGTCAGATTCACGCTGGGGGCTCTGAGTTTTGTTTTCCTGGTTCCATCCTCCTAACTCGAGCAGACGTTGGTCTGCGCGCTCCTTCGCTCGGCGGGCAGAGTGCAAGGTCTCTCCCTGCAGCGGAGGGAAGGGCAGCTGCAGCGCCGCGAAGCTCCGCTCGGAACCCAGGGGGCGCGATGGGACTGCATCGGGGAGAAAAACCCAGGAGCTGTGGAGGGCGGATTGCAGGGTGAACGAGTCGCCCCCCCCCCCCCCCTTCCTCACTCCAACCCCCAGCGCAGACGGCGGTGGGAGAAGCTTCCTTCCCCTCCCGAAAGGGCAGGGGCGTGATCACACGTAGGTATTTGGGACAAGAGGAGATGGTCCCGCCGGCGGTTCAGTTCAGGGTGGTGGCGCTGTGGGTCTTGTTTTATGGAGGCGGTGCTTTCCTGCGGGTTAGAGGGAGTTGGGCTGTGTCTGAGGACGGCCTCTAAGCGGCAGGACGCAGTCCCCGTGCCCACTGGCCGCTGGCCGGCCCATGGCTGCTGCCGGCTCCGCAGGGCACTTCCCGGGCTGCTCAGACAGGACGCTGGTGGTGTGATCCTGTGTTTGCCGACCCCTCCCGACAGGGTCTGTGCGTAAAGGTGTGTGCACATCAGTATACTTACATCTACAGTTTACTCGTATGTACAGGAAGGAATGAGAAGCCGAACCTGGCAGATGCAGAGGACAAAGGAGAAGCGGGGTTTCTCCGCCAGGGCTGCCTGGCCGCCTCCGCCCGCCTTCCCGCTGGGCGAGGAGTCCCAGGGGCCGCGCCACCTGGAGCTGACAGCGCCCTCCTTTCCGGATCACGGGACTCTGGGATTTCCTGCCGACCGGCCCCAAGCCCACGTGGGGGCCCCATCGCTCGGCCCCTCGTAGGGTGGGGGTGGGGGGTGTGAGGAAGGGGAAGAGAAGGGGGAGGAGGGCAGGCTCTCTCACGCCCTTACGTTCCAGGGGAGAACTCTCAGGAGCCCAGGATTCTAAACTGGAATCTCACGTCCAGCTCCATGTGAAGAAGGACTTGTCTAAGAGCAGGATAGGACCTATTCTATTTAAGAGTTTGTTGGCTTTTGGAACTTTAAAATACAAGTCTATGTGGGACATGGGCCCCTGTCTGTAACCTTGTCCCAGGGCCCACAACTGCTAAGGGCAGTCCACTAAATTCACCTTGTTTTGTATTATTTGACTTTGGAACCGTATAGTTTATGTATCTATGAAATAAAATTAAATTTTAAGAAGTAGCTCCTTACTGTTGAAAGCAAAATGAAACAAGTGAACTGAACTGGGTGTTGAGCCAGTAGCATAACTTACCCAGAGAGATACTATGTCAAGTGACTATAAAATGCAATAATTTAACTCGACATCCTGAGTTAGGCTGCATTCTGAGGTCAAAAAGAACTGTAAAACATTTTTCAAAACTGTATTCACTAATTCTATTGTTTGTGTTGGTATCAGGCATTTTTGTGTGTGTGTTTTTTTATCCTCACCTGAGGATATTTTTTCCATTGCTATTGCTTTTTTAAAGAGAGAATGGAAGGGAGGGAGGGAGGGAGGGAGGAAGGGGGAGAGACAGGATGAGAGAGAGAGAGGTTTTAGTAGGAACTCTTGTATGTTATCTTTAAAAAGAAAAGTATTTTATGGTTTTGTCCAATTAAGAGGCTTGGAGACAGTGACCCAATCAGCGTGTCTAAATATCTGAAACCATTTCCTGCCGGAGAAGCAGGGCTCTTCCCAGTTTGGGATGGGCTATGTTCACGCTGAGCTCAGCCTGTGGGTACCACTGAGCAGGGGGTTCCTAAGATGCTGACGTCATGCCAAAGGGCTGCAATGAAGAGCTCCCCCTGCTGCCGGCTGGGCATCTGAGGGCTACTTCAGGGAATGAATGATAGAAAATTGACCTCACCTCTCTGAACCCCAGTTTCCTTACCTATAAAAGGTGTTGCGGATAGTGGCCCCTCGCAGGCTGCTGTGAGAACTAAAGGAATTACACCTGCCGTGTGCCATCAGCCCTCGATGGCTGTGGGACGTGTTTGTCTTTAAGACCAGAAACGCCTCCTCGAGGATGTGGGGGTAAACATTCCTTCATTAGACATTTGATTTGAAGAGCTTGACTTGGAGGACAGAGTAAAACAAAGCTGCAGCTCTTTGCCATGTATTAGTAACATCCATAGATGGGAGATTTATGGTGTGGGCTCTCTGTCAGAGTGAGTTTGTCAACCCCCACCCCAAACTTTCAGTCTCTTTCTGGTTCATTCCATGGTGAAACGTCTACTCAAAAATCTCTCCTGTTCACAGTCCTTCAGCCTGCCCTAGGTCTTCTTCTTTTTTTAAAAAAAAATTTTTTTTTATTGATCTGAGAGAGTAAGGGAAAGGGAGAGATAGATGAAACATCAGTGATGAGAGAGAATCATTGATTGGCTGCTCTTGCACGCCCCTACTGGGGATCAAGCCTGCAACGCAGGCATGGGCCCTTGACCAGAACCGAACCCGGGACCCTGCAGACTGTGGGCCGACACTCTACCCACTGAGCCAAACCGGCTAGGGCTAGCTCTTCTCTTATGTAACAGTTTCCATTGCCAAAGCCTCTTCTCATTTTCACAGTGGCGTTCCTGAAGTATCTGAAATGTTAAATCTGAGTGGAAAGCAATGCCTTTCATCTGACTGCTGCGCAGTCTCTGTAGGCAGCCTTTGAGAAGGGCCCTGAGCTTGCAGGGCACACTGCTGCTGGGGCCCGAGGCAGCTGGCTTTGCCACCTGCTTGGTCCATTTCAATTGCAGGCCACAGGCAGAGTGGCCTTGCCTTACCAGAGCGTGGCCTCCCATCTCTGCTTGCAAACTTTCTTTGCTAAATGCATCGAGGAACAGCCAAACACAACAATGTTGTGAATGTTTTGGAATTATTTTTGCTAGAACACCGTGTTGTGCCAGATAGCATTGAGCTTCTATGAAGATTTCAGCCAAGGACCCCCTGAAATGAGTGACGGCAAGCCATTCACTGCAAGTAAGGGAAGGCTACACAGATTCAGGAGTAGGTTTGGACTGAAAAATATAAAAATTATTGGAAGAAAAAAATCACCTTCGCATAACTTTTATTGCAGTGTATTGCCATAATTGTTCTATTTTATTATGAGTGATTGTTAATCTCTTCTGTGCTTAATTTACAAATTAAACCTTCCCAAAGGTGTGTATCCAGAGGAAGCATCATAGTATAGGGTTTGGTGCTATCCTGGATTTTAGGCATCCCCTGGGGGGTCTTGGAATGTGTGCCCTGCAGATAAAGGGGGATGGCTGTATATTCATACACATACATACACACATATACTGTACACACATGCACACACATATACATATATACATGCACACGCATACATATACATACATGTGCATACATATATACCTCACACACACATAGGCATTAACAAAGACTGGAGGATTCTACACCACAGTGGCAACAGATCTCATTTAATCTTTTAGGGGGTGAAATTATAGACAATTTACTCCATCTGTCTACTCTTCTGTAATCTCCAAAATTTCTATGATTATTTATTCCTTTTGTATTATGGTAACAATAACCACGAAATGCCTTCGATTGTGTTTTTATGATGATGTTTAAAACCATCTGCTCAGCGCCCTCTGAGGAGGGCTGTGGCGGCGCGGAGGTCAGGTTTCCTGAGGCGGCAGCGCAGCCGTGTCAGCGGGGATGGTCCTCTGACCCGCTAATGGGCTGCATCCCGACTTGGCAGGGCCCGCTCTCCTTCCAAGGGTCATGCTGGTGTTCTCTCCGCCGGAGCAGCCCTGACCCTCTCTGACAGTTATTACTTCATGTCAAAGGCCGCCACGCTGAACTGTCCAAGTCTGACAGGAGAAGGTGGAGGGGCCCCCATCAAACTCCGGGCCATGAGGCTCCAGTGGAGGGTTGACGGTTCTGGAGTTTTCTGTGTAAAGACATAGCAGCCTCTTTCCCGTGCTCCCTCCTGGCTCTCACCTGCCCACAGTGTTGGAGCAGGGGCCTCAGACAATGGCATCATCTTGGGGCCTAAACGGTGACAAGAAAGATGGCCTGGGCTGCTGGCTCGCCCTCTTCAGGACAAGTAATCTGAATCTCCGAGGACTGTGGTCGGCAAACTGCGGCTCGCGAGCCACATGTGGCTCTTTGGCCCCTTGAGTGTGGCTCTTCCACAAAATACCACGTGCGGGTGCACATGTACAGCGCGATTGAAACTTCGTGGCCCATGCGCAGAAGTCGGTATCAGATATGTTCAAGGAGGAAGTGCAGAGGGCTCCTCTCTCCCTGTAAGGGAAAGTGACCAACCCAAACCCCCAGCTTTTCTTCAGGCCTAGCACCTGGGGAACAAGGAGAGCTGTGGTTTCATGCCTCAGCTGCTTCATTTGCTGTTGTTCAAGAGTATTGACAGCCCTGACCGGTGGCTTAGTTGGTTGGAGCATCGTCCCTGCAACAAAAGGTTGTGGGTTTGATTCCTGTCAGGGCACGTACCTAGGTTGCAGGTTCATCCCCCGTTGGGGCTCATACAGGAGGCAACTGATCAATGTTTCTCCCTTACATCGATGTTTCTGCTTCTCTCTCCCTCTCCCTCCCACCCCTTCCTCTCTCTAAAAAATCAAAACCATTTCCTTGGGTGAAGATTAAAAAAAACGAGTGCTGAGAGCATGCTCTTTGCTGCACTGGGCCTTCGGGAAAGGGTAGTTCATCTATGAGGAAAGCAGCGGCCCCTGAGAAGGATGGGAGGTGACAGAAGGCAGCGACCAGGGGCTCCCACCAGAGTGTGTACCTAGAAAAATGTGCCGAGGTGGCCGGGACCAGGAAGCGCCTCCCCAGGCAGAAGCTGGTAGAACTTCCGGTTAACTTGCAAGCTCAAAAGCATTAGCAATGTTTCACTAATCGTGGCTTCACAACTCGTGGCTTCTGCTGCCTCGCTCCGTGTGTGCGCATGGTGGCAGTGAGGAAATGGAGCCACCTCCTGGCAGTGCTAAGACCTGCTCTCTTTCGTGTTCTATTCATACAGATGAGTTTAGGATAAAGGTGGTGAATCACAACAATGGCTAAAACTTTCAGAAAGCTTACGATGTGCTCAAAAGAAGTACTCTAATGAGTTATTTCATGTAAGGCATTCTTTCAACGCACATTTAAACAGCTTTGATATGCCGGTAAGGTTCTATATATTGCAGCACAGCAGTGGACAGAAAAGACAAAGTCCCATAAAGAAACAAAATGTGGCCTATACAAAAATGGAATAGTATACAGCCATAAAAAGAATGAAATTATGACTCATATCATAACATGGATAAACCTTGAGGACATTATGTTAAGTGAAATAAATTATCGCAAAAAGACAAATATTGTATGAGTCCACCTATATGAGGACCCTACAGTACTCAAATCCACAGAGATGGAAAGCGGAATGGGGTGTCAGGGGCTGGGGGGAGGGGGAATGGGGAGTGATTGTTTAATGGGTGCAGAGTTTCAGTTTATGAAGATGAGAAAGTTCTAAGCTGGGTGGTGTTGATGGTTGCACAACAATGTGAATGTGCTGAATACCACTCCACTGTACTCTTAAAAATCGTTAGGATGGTAAATTTTATCTTCTGTGTATTTTACCTCACTTTACAAAAAGAAAAAGACAAAGTCCCTCTCCAGGACCTTTCTATCTAACAGAGGACATTTACTTTAGAACCCAGAGATGTGATCTAAAGCTCACGGCGGCCCCAGTCACGGCTGAGGCCCTGCATAGACTGGTGGTATATGCGCCCAAGTTCACACTGGGCCTGACTTCCATTTTGGGTTTCTCATGCCCAGAGTCCCTTATCTCCTCGAGGGTGGTGTGAACTGAGTCTCTTCTGCAGAACTTCCCAAGTGCTTTCTTTTTATATATATATATATATATATATATATATATATATATATATCCCAGTGCATGAATTTGTGCAGGGGGGGCATCCGGCCAGCCTGGCCCCAATGGGGGTGGATCAGGGCTGGGCCTGTCGGGAGGAGGAGACAGCAGGAGGTTGGCCAGTGGGCCCCGCCCCAAATTGGGGGGGGGGGCTGACTGGGGGCCAGTGGCTGGGAGGAGGGGCCATGGGTGGTTGGCTGGCCAGCCCTGCCTGATTGGGGTGGGGGGCCAATCTGGGGTGGGGCTGGCTAGGGAGAGGGGCTACAGGATGTTGGCCAGCTGACACCGCCCCCTATTGGGGTAAGGGGGTGATCAGGGGCGGGGCTGGTCAGGGGTAGGGGCCACGGCAGGGTTGGCCAGCTGTCCCGCCCTCAATTGGGGTTGGAGAGGCCGATCAGGGGTGGGGCCAGTGGGGTGAGGGGCCACGGGAAGTTGGCCACCAGCCCCACCCCCCGATAGGGCTGGGTTCGCTGGCTGCAATGGGTGTCATTGCAACCAGTCGTTCCAGTCGTTACAGTGTTACAGTCACTGGCTTTTTATATATATAGATAAATATATTTTTATTGATTTCAGAGAGGAAGGGAGAGGGATGAGATGGAAACATCTATGATGAGAGAGAACCATTGATCGGCTGTCTCCTGCATGCCCTATGCTGGGATCAAGCCTGCAACCTGGCATGTGCCCTGACCTGAATCGAACCATGACCTCCTGGTTCATAGGTTGACACTCAGCTATTGAGACATTCTGGCCAGGCGGCCCAGAGGCTTTCTTAACTAAAGAGATGCGTTTGCCTTCACCCGTCTCTTCTGGCCCTGAATCCCCATCCTGGCTTGTTCCCAGAGTTTTGGTTTCAGAGTCAGAACCCCCAACCTCTCCTTCATGGCCCCCTCCTCAGACAGCCAGAGCTGGAGCGTCAGAGGTGCCCCCTGGGAGGAGGGGGTCAGTCAGCTTGGCCTGTAGAATCCGAGGGTCCTTGTGCACAAAAGGGCCAACCCACTGGACACAGAGCAGCGCAGGCAGGACTCCAGGGCCCCTCCCGGCCACTCACTATTCCCTGAGAGTTTTCTCTCTCTCCGTTGCACCTTTTATATTCTCTCCACCTCCTGTGTGTGTACTACTGGCTTCAGGGCACCTTCCCACAGGGTGCTGTTTATGGTCCGAAAGGCAGGTCCTGGCGACAGATAGATCCAGCAAACTGTGTCCCTTCTGAGCTGCTGATTTTTAGAACCCCCAGGATCATGCGGACGTCATGATGCCCAGCTCTCTGACCCTGCCCGCTCCAACCTTCTGTGCCTGGTGCCAAATGAATGAGGGAAGGCACTCAAGGATTAAACAGCATAAGGAGAATAAAACGCATGATGATGGGGATGCTCATGGGCAGGTTCACGGAGCTCATCCCGCCAGCAGAGCTCGACGGATGTGCAGAGATCCAGCTGAAAGGTCAGGACTGAAAGTTGGGTTGAGGAGAAAGCGGCCACATGCCACGTGTGAGGCATGAAGGGCATCGGGCAGAGTGGGGCAGCCTCTCGGTCTCCCTGTCCGCAAGTCTCTGTGATCTCCGTGTCCGTCTTGCTCTCAACAAGAGCTACAAACCTATTCAGTTAGAAGCAGGTGAGTTTACAGTGGGTGTTTGGGGGAACTTCCAGAACCTATGGGTGATGCAGCACAAGACGGGCTCATTTCCCAGCAGGGCTGTCCGGTGAGGCGGGTGAGGTACTGACCCAGGCAGCACTGAGGGTTGTGCGCAGTGAGTGCGAGGAGCCTGTCTCACCCTGGTCACTACCCTGCTTCTGGGCTCAGTGTGGCCATCCTGGTCAGGCGATGTTGGAGATGGCAGGTGGCCCTTTCTGGGACTCTGTGAGCCCTCCCCGGAGTGGAAGATGGCCTGGTAACCGGGGGCGGGAGATGGGGGGGGCGCATTCCTGTGGACAAGCACAGCCTTATGAGCGAGCCCAAGAGGGGTGTTTAAAGATAGCTGAAATACAAAGCAAGCCGGCACCAGTTTCCTGGAACCCCAGCGAGGGTGCCCTAAGCAGCCGTTCTAGCCCTTGATTTCCTGGGCTGGCCGCGGGGAGAGGAGCTCTAAGGACCCCCAGGTCAGAGCCTCTGGGGGCCTGGCCCTGAGGCTTCCTCTTTTAAGTGGCTCAGGTGCCCCGGAGAGAGACCGGTGCAGGGCTGGCAGAGGGAGGAGCACCTGCACACGTGACCTGCTCCGGAAAGACACAGGGAGCACATCCTATTTATACTGTCGGCAGTAGAGCGCGGTCCCGGGTTTCTTTAAAGGCACGTGCACCAGCATCTGTCTCAGTCCTCCTGGTACAGCGCCGCAGGGCTGGGTGTGGGGCCTCCGGGAGGGGCTCTGGAGCCCGGGCAGGGGTGTTTGCACACTCCCAGGTGCTGTTCCTGCCACAAGCCTGTGAGGGAAGGGGGCTGGCATGTTCAAGCCGCTGTTGGAATGTAGCCTGGGGTGTCTGTGCTGCTGTTAAGTGTTATTTATTAGGTGATGGCAAGAGGTAATTAGCCGCGTCCCCCACTGGGAACCTCCTCCTGCTCTCAGCCGGCACAGAGCCCTAAGGTGGGTTCAGACCAGAGCAGGGCCACACACGTCCCCACGCACCCCTCCCCTTTGAGGGGAAGTTGACACCATTCCCTTAACACCCCCTAAAACAACCCGAGATCCCATTTACTCCACTGTCGAGAGAGCAGAGCGCACCCCACTCGTGCCGCTCCCCACTTTTGCTCCAGAATAATTGGGGTTGTCTCACTTCTGCTCCAGCGATGGCCACCCGACTCACCGCCTGCTTCTCTGATGCCTTGGGTGCAGAGCCACCAGCCGGGACTCTGGCCACCTCCCGCGTGCCTAGAGCACATCAGCCCAGGCGTGCGCCCTGATGGTGGGGCAGCAGCGGTGACAGTGCAGAGCTGACAGGCGGCCACTTCAAAGGTCCATCTCTGTCCAGAGGGGCCCTGCCAGTGCTTCCAGAATGTCCTCACTGGGCAGCTCCTCTTGGGTTGCTGTCCAGTCCGTCTTTGTCCCAGGCTCCCCTTCCCTCCAGTCCTCGGGGACATTCCAGTTGTATTGCTTGGATCATTGTTACTGTTTTATGCTGAGCTTTGAGCCCGGCTTGGCCAAACCCCTTTACCTGGGTGATGCCTTTTGAGAGAAGGAGCAGGGGTTTCATTTAAACCCAAAGACCCAAGAAAGCCCAGGGAGGGCTGTTTTCGGAAGCCCAGGGCCACCGGCCCTGAGCTGCATTTGCGTCTCACTGGAGCAGCATTTCTTTTTCTGCGCAGCAGTGACTGGGCTCTGCCTGTGGGCTCCATCCTCAGCCGGGCCCTGGGGGTCAGGAAGGGCCATGGGTGGACATCACGTGGCAAGGTTGCCTCCCTGGACTTTGTGGTGCTTGGGGGCAGTTTGTCAAGTCGGGGCGGGCCGTCCTGTCTTGGGGAGCAGAGGCCATCCTGCTGAGTGTTGTCACTCATCGCCACTCTGTGGACGGCTCTTCCATGGAAAGTTCGGTGCTTTAGCTTCAGACCCGGCTGCCAGACTGCCAGGGAAGCTTTCCCTAGGGGACGTCATTTAGGGCTCTTCTCGTTCCGATGGGGCCACATCTGGTCAAGAAAACTGAGCCCCCTCCCCGCCCCCCAGGTCTCTGTAAAGATCAGGTTCCAGGATCCTCCCACATCCTGCCTGAAGTCTGTTGTGGGGAGCGGGTGGGTCAGGGCCACCAGGATTCTATGATTCGGAGCCCGAGGGGCAGGAAGCCCCATCAGGCTTCATGGGATGGGAAGAAACTGAGGGCGGAAGGGGTGGGGGAAACAGAGGCATGAGCTGGGTCTTCATACAGAGGTAGGATTTGAATAAATAGAAGGACGTGGGCGTGTAAGAGGTGGGGGCGGGCAGGGTACATAGAGGATGGTGAGGGAGTTAGTAGATGGGGTGAGAGCAGGCTGGCGGGATCAGAGTGGCAGGCGGCTGGGGAGAAAAGGCACAGAAATAGGATTGGTGGATAATGTGGTCAGACTAGAGGGGGCTAGAAAGTTTGGACAGTAGGGAGGGCACTAGGATGTTTCTAGAAAAGAACAAGAAGAAAAGGAATGGATATTGACATGCACTCACTTTTGCCAGATTCTAAACGAGGTGCTTTACATGTCACCTTTACCATGATCTCTAAAGTAAGATATTACGGTTTTGGCAGTGGAGGCCCAGAGAGATGATGTAACCAGCCCAGGGGTGCCCAGCTTGTCACTGGCATGGGCAGTTTTCAAATTCAGCTCTCCCAACTTCCGAAGCTCATGTTTGCTCCCTGTCTCACCCTGCTCCCAAGAAGAGAAAAAGAGCCAACATTAATTTAAGGAAAGATCAATCTGGCTGCCGTGAAGACAGACAGATGTGAGGCGGGGTCAGGGGACCTGCTATTGAAATAAACAAGAGTGAGATGAATGTGCAAGATGAGCTGGAACATGTTGTCACACCAGAAAGCAAGGGAGCTGTCAGAGTGGACACGGGCAAAGTGGCTCCTGTGAGCCAAAGACAAGGGGATTCAAACATCAATTAGGATAATAGCTGCAAGAGATTGACTGCAATGGATGAAAGCACGTCAAATATGTTGACACCCAAGCCTTTATAATGATGCAAAAATACAGCTCTCATTGGTCACTTGTGGAGAATGGAAGGGAAGCAATTCATTCTTTGGGAAACTGGTAGAAGAAGGGAAAGAATCAAGTTTCCTTTTTCTATGAAGTTTCTCTTTCCTGGGAGCATTCTAGCTAATAAACGAAAGAGTTCCAGAAGGAGGACATCACCAAGTGGCCGCTCTGAAGGCTGACTGGGTCTGGCAGTGGTCATCGGCGCCTGCCGAAGTCACAGAAAGCGGCCAGACTCCACGTGCCTCCGAGGGAAGGAACTCGGCCACCTTTGATGTTTCTTGCCAGGAATAATCGTACCGACCCGGATTAAGTTTTTAGATCTAAATATCTCTTTACAGGAAATTCAAAGGACAGGGAACATATCCAGTGTTATCTCGGAGATGCATTCAGCAGCATCCAGGCTGCGGGATCAGTGGCTGGATATTGGATAATGTTCAGAAATTGATAACACTTTTGAAGGAAGGACAATGATACTGTGGATGTGTGCTAGGAAAACGCTGATCTGTTTGAGATACCTCCTGAAATGTTTACGCATGAAATATGATGTCTGGGGTGAGGTGGGGGGAAGCAGCAGGGGGTATGGACAAAAGAAGACTGACTTGAAAAATAATTGAACTTGGGTGACAATAGGGGTGCATTACATTCTCTACTTTTGTGCATGTTTTAAAAATGTGCTTCAAGTGGGGCAACATTGCTGCCGGGAGGATGAAGGAGCAGTGCATGGATGAGGCGTCTTAGGAGGGAAAGATGACTGAATCAGAGCTGGATCTCGGCACCAGAGAGAGGGCGGGGCACGGTGGAGGGCAAGCTCCTGAACGCCCGTCAGCATGCTGCCAGGGATGTGGCCTGGCATGACCCCGGCTCCAGGGAGCCAGGCCCAGTCTGTGGACAAGCTCCTCTGCCTTGTGGGGGCTGAAAACTGTTTCCAGCCCACTTGGAGAGCTATCTGCCCTTTCTTTCTTCTTTCTTTCTTTCTTTCTTTCTTTCTTTCTTTCTTTCTTTCTTTCTTTCTTCTTCCTTTCTTTCTCCTTTCTTTCTCTCTTTCTTTTTTTAAATATATATATTTTTTTATTTCAGAGAAAGGGAAAGAGAGAGAGAGATAGAAATGTCAATGTCCTGCACGCCCCCTACTGGGGATTGAGCCCACAGCCCGGGCATGTGCTCTGACCAAGAATCACACTGTGACCTCCTGGTTCATGGGTCGATGTCCCACCACTGAGCTACACTGGCTGGGCTGCCATTTCTTAATGATCTGCTCCATATTCCCAGCTCTTAGGTCACCTCCTCCGTGAAATCTCCCGGAGCCCCCTGGGCAGAGCAATCGTGTCTTCAGGCTCCTCCATCAGAGATGCCTGGATCACAGTCTGACCTGCAGTCAGTAGGTGGCGTTCAGTCCAGTGTCCCCACTGCCAAGGGTCCCCTGGGGCAGGGTCCACACAGGAGCACAGAGCTCTCCACATGGGAGCATTCAAACCTGCCTCCTGGTTATGAACCAGACTGTCCCACCTAGTTCCCCAGGCAGGCGAGGACAGTCAGACACTGGCCATAAACGGAAAGCTGGGGGCAGAGAGCTCGGCAAGAAGGGACAGCCTTTCCCTTCATGAGGTGTGACGTTGCCTCTTCACCGTGGCCAGGAGACTCAGCCGGAATCCAGACCCCCACTCCTTCCATGGCCGTGAGCTGCTTCCTCTGAATCCCTTTTTCAAAATCAAGTGCATTGAGGACCTAGCACCAAAATGCTCCCAGAGGTCTTAACCACCGGTGAGGCTTGGGTCCAGGTGCGCCATGTGCCCCAACTCTGCTCTGGGGGTGCAGAGGTGAGTGCCTCCAGGACAGGCAGCTGGTGGGGGCTGTATGCTTCCCCCTCCCTGCTCAGATTTTGGGGAGCTGGGCTGCTGGTGGCGCCACCCTGTGCTGCTTCTGAAGTCCTGCGGCCTCCTGGGAGCTGGTGTCTCGGACTCACTCCAAGCTGGTAATTGCATTCCTCCGGTTTAGCTCCCTCTCAGCCTCCACGGGACAATGTTGTCATCAGATCTGCTTTTTCGAATCAGCTTTCCAAGGGACGTCTGCAGACAGCATGGTCCTAGAGGCTGTCTCATAAGGCGGAGACAGAGCAGAGCCCAGCCTTGCTGAGTTGGCTTCAAGAGCCCCTGGCCCTGTCCCCACTAGCGGGGCTGGGACTCCTTGGGGACAGCTGTTGGGGGTGGGGTGAGAGGTGATGGGGGCCTCTCTTTCCACTTGTCCCACTCAGCTCAGGGCAGAGTGGCTCAGGAGGGTCAGAGCAAGCAGGACTGTGGTTCTGAGGGACAGACATGGGGTGTGGGGCCACCTGGCAGCAGCCTGCCGGGGGGTCATCCTGGCCATGCGCAGGCCACCTGTGTGACTTTGGGCAGCGAGTCTGGAAAAGGAACAGATAAAAACTGAAAGAATGAAGCAAGAGGTTAGTTGAATCCCCTTTCATCCTTCTGAATTAGCAATGGGGGCAATAGGTGATTACCTGGGAGCGATTCCAGAGCGGTTCTCTCTCAAAATATGTCTCCATGTAGGTGCCCTTTACGGTAGTGATTGAGGCTTGGGGTTAAGCATTGTCTTTTTCCTAAGTGTCTAAGTTTAGTTCTCAAGCGCTCCTGGGAGCTCAATCGAAGAGAAAGGGTAAGAATGAAAGCTCAGATGGCTTGGGTTTAACATACTGGCAAGCTGCTTCACTGCTCAGAACCTCAGTTTCTCATCTATAAAATGGGAATAAGCACAGTGCCAAATCACTGGGGTTTTCTTGAGCGTGAAGTAATCTGTGTGGGATTACAGAGTGTCTGGGACAAAGATGGTTCTCAACAAACACTAGCTTTCTCATATTGTCCTAAACATCATTTATTAACCGCTAACTTTCCTTAAGTTGGGTGATGGGGCCTCAAGAGGTCCTTAGGGTTTTGGAGAGATGGAGTGGGGGGAGTAGGAGGATGGGTGAGCGTGGGTGGTGGGGGCCAGGAAACAAGAGGAAGAAGGTCTTTGCTGAGTCTCCGCTCAGTGCCTCCACTCCATCGTCTCCAATACCCTAAGGACCTCTTGAGGCTCCATCAGCCAACTTAAGGAAAGTTAGCGGTTAATAAATGATGTTTAGGACAATATGAGAAAGCTAGTGTTTGTTGAGAACCATCTTTGTCCCAGACACTCTGTAATCTCACACAGATTACTTCACGCTC
>NW_005871177.1:2852045-2873591 GCF_000147115.1 Myotis lucifugus
CTGCCTGGTGGCTGTAAGGGGATCCACACAAGTGGCACAGTAGGAGACCTCCGTGTCACAGGGCCCTCCTGGTCCCTAACTGTCTTCCCTCTGGTTGCCATGGTGAAGGTTCTCTATCTTGTGATGTAACTGAGCTCACCAAGGCCATAGGTTGTGAAACTCGCATGTCCCACTTGCGACCCCACACCCCACAAATCCCCTTTCCTCCAATGGCAGGCTGTGGGCATTCTTGGCAGTGCCTTTGCAGTTTTCTAGTGGATGGGAAGCTGGGAGGGAGGGGCCAGCAGGTAATGACCTGTTTATGGTCCTCAGCTGGCCCCAAAGAGCCACCCCCTCCTCAGAATGGCGATAAGCAGCACAGAGATTGCAGTGAGATTTGGTTGAGTCCCAATCCTCTATTCCTGACATCACTCACTTTCTGGAAACGATTCCCTGACTGGTGGGTTAGGGAGGCCTGGAACTATGAGTCTGTGTCTATTAATTTTAGTGATTGTAAGGGGGCCAGCTAGAAACAGTTCACCTGTGTGTGCAAGGCCGTGGCCATTCTCCTTTGTGGTGGTGACCATTCTGCTCTTGTCCTTTAAGGAAAGTCTGTCTGGTCCACACGCAATCAGCAGCTGCTCCAGCTTTCTGGTGGCTGGGATCCCAGACCCAATTCCTTTGCGTTATTAGCTATCACTTTTCTTAAGTCAGCTGATTTCTAGACAAGCAAACGTGGCTAGAGGCGGGCAGGGCTCAGAGTGGGCCAGGTGGGCGACAGGAGCTCGGCCTTTTCCCGCGGGCCCTGGTGCGGTCCCTGGCGCGGTCCCTGGCAGAGGCACCAGTGGAGCCCTGGCCGGGAAGTGCTTCTAGACCAGAATGTGGCCTGTTCACCGGCAGCTGCTCACATGTGGGGCCAGCGCTGCCCACGTGGCTAAACGCTAGGTGCATCTTGGTAAACTTCTGTGTTCCACCTGTCCCGGGAAACCCTCTACTGCCCCGAGGGGGTGCCCTTGTTCAGATGGGAGGAGTCAGCACAAACCAGGCAGCTCCTAGCGGACCTCACTTTCCTCTGTGCGCCACCCCCACAGCTTCTGAGGCCCCTTCCGGCCCCAGGCATCTCACAAGCCCCCTGCCCACCGGTGAGACAGGCATGGAAGCTTCTCGAATGATAAAGTCCAGAACTCTGAACTTCGGTCACTTGGCAGCACCAAGGATGTCTGTTCTGTGTCTAACCAGCACATCGCAGTAACTCCTTTCTTCACGCTCCAGATCTCTCATGGTCAGGAGAAAGTTCTCCTGAAGCACTAAAAACTTCGGGGCTGTAGCCAGTGACCTTTTCCTCCCGCTTCCTCTTTAGTGCGCAGTAGAGGGGCTGGTTCTCTCCTTCACTTGCTCACGGGCCATTAGCGGGAGGAGGTGTTCCATTCTCTGAGCTCTAATGAGCCCAGGAATGGGAGGAGGAGGGCCTGTGGGGGCGATTTAATCTGAAATCCAATGGCCCAGTTATTCTAGTGGGTTTTACGCAGGACCCCAGGGCCCACAAGTGGGCGTCCTGTGGCAGTCGGTACCTGCAGTGGCAGGAAGGTGAGGAGGGAGGGAGAGGGGGAGAAACCTTGTGGAGAGGAACCCTGCCAGTTGCTTTTGCTCATCACAATGGCCCTTAAAATAGTCAGACCCGGGCAGTAGTCCGTGCCTGCTCTGTGGTTTGTAGTTTTAGGGGCTTAAATCACACTCCTGCAGCTTTTACAGTTAATCCAAAATGTCCTGGAGAAAATATTTGGCTAGGCTGTGGGCAGCTTGATGGCCTATTTCCATGTGGTGATGGGAAGGTCCTGTCTGCTAGTTTAGGTACCAAATGGCCAAGGGGACCAGGTGGCAATCTGAGGACAAACCTTGTACAAAAATAGCAGGCCTGCTCTGCATGTCTGTTGCCAAATATGTTGGGTATTCACTCATCAGTTCATTTTTTTACTAACTCATCCATTCCACCTACACTCATGATCTACATAACATATCTCTCCTCTGCAAATGTGTCCCATACACAGCCCTTGGCTGGGGCTCCACCACTTTGATTATAGGCTCTGATGGTTCTTTGTTTCCTGTGTCCTTTGTGTTGAAATGGAAGAATTGTCTCTTCTCTTTCTTGCCTCCTCTGGATCCTGTGCCCTTCTCTATTGGCTCTTTTCCAACATCATTCAAACCTTTTCCCTCTTAAAAAGCTCCTTTGGGATCCCTAGCCTCCCCAGTTGGGACTCTTCCCTCTGCTCCCGCTCCCAGCCCAAATGTGCCAGGATTGTCTCCCCCACCCCCCTTTCTACAGAGGTTTGGCTGCCAGCCTTCCACGCCCCAGAAACTGCTCTCCTGACCTCCAGGTAGATAAACCCAAGAGCCACTCTCTATCCATCCTTGTTCCCTGAAGATTGTGTAAGCCCTTGTCCCAGAACTCTCCGGAGTCCTGCCTATATGCATGTCCAAGAGCACCCCCACCTCTGTTTTTAGAACCCACCCTTTTTCTCTCACGCTGGCTGACCTGGTTTCTCTAACTTGGGACCAGAGGCTCCTTGCAACCTTCCCCCCTCTCCTTCCTCTTTCTTTCTTTCTCTCTCTCTCTTTCTCTCTCTCTTTCTTCCTTCCTTCCTTTCTTCCTTCCTTCCTTCCTTCCTTCCTTCCTTCCTTCCTTCCTTCCTTCCTTCCTTCCTTCCTTCCTTCCTTCCTTCCTTCCTTCCTTCCTTCCTTCCTTTCTTTCTTTCTTTCTTTCTTTCTTTCTCTTTCTTTCTTTCTTTCTTTCTTTCTTTCTTTCTTTCTTTCTTTCTTTCCCTCTCTGCCTGCCTCTCTCTTCCTCTCCTCCTCCTCTTCTTTCTCTTTTTCTCCTCCCTCCTTCCTTTCTAGTCTTTGGGCTGCAGAGAGGCGGAGTGCTGGGAGCAGGCGCTCCAGGCTGCAGCAATCAGCATCCTCCCTTTGGGTTTCCTCTGCAGCCCTGGGTTCAGCTCCTCTCAGGACAGCCGCCGGGAGAGGGGCCTCCAGAGCCTTCTCTCTGGCCCCCATAGGACACGCTCCCTCATGCAGATCTGCCTCTTTGAGCTAATAAATGTACTTTTCTTGTGTTCCCAAGTTCAAAACCACCACCTGGGCAATGGAATAAGCACTTGTTTTTACATACTTACATCTAGGACCATTTTCACTTATATGTTTGTACCTATGGCGTTTCCCCAACAGATCCTAAAGCGACATCAGCTCCCGCGGAGGGTCCTATTGTCTGCACGGTGCCGAAGTGCCACAGCATGCATGTCTATACCCGTTACGTACAGAATAGAGCCACAGTCGTGCAGTTTTAATGAAAGAGGAAGGAAACAAAACCATTTAAAACACTTTGCTTGATCAAAATTATAAGGCCCCATACTTCAGATTTGCTAATCCTCCTGGAAGAAAAGTAGTACAGTAAGGAAGCATGCTGAGTTTAGTCTCTCTTTATCGAAAATGTTTCCTTCTTTCTTTCTTTTTTTTTAAGGAGTTTAATTTGAGCAGCAGCATCAGCAGCCTTGTTTTAATTACAGTCTTCATTTCTGTGGCCAGCCGTAGGGAGCTCGAGAGAGCCATAGGGCGAAGTGGCCGCTGGGTCCAAGCGGGGGCAGCCTTCTGTCCGGGAGGATTTCAATTGCTTTTATCTGGTTTATTTTTTCTCTCTTTTAGTAAACGTACACTTCAAACACGGCCGGAACAGTTGGGTTCCCAGAGCGGTGCTTGGTGTAAAAGCCCACCCTTATTTATTTTTCCATGACAAAGCTTCCTTTGCGTCCTTGTGGTGTTGGTTTCCTGCCCTCCCCATGCCCTGCTGGCCTGTTGACTTAGGAGAATCAAAGATGTTGGCACAAAAGGAGAAAACAGGGCACAGGCAGGTGTGGCCTTGGTAGCTGACAGGTCAACGTGCCTTTGGGGTTCCATCAGCTGCTGCCCACGGACACCCGCCCACCACAGTCTTCACATCCACAATCCTGCCTCTCCCAGCCCTGTGTCCCCCTGAGGACGTCTTCAGGTCGCATCCAGCACGCCGACTCCATGGTCCATCTACTCGGGCCAGATGTCAGCTGTCCCTCGTCCTCCGGCCTGGGCAGTGCCTGTGTTTCTATCCTGCGCCACTTGGGAGCAGACTGAGGAGGAATGCCTTCGCACCATCGTGGTAGTGAGCAGAGGAGGACTTACAGATGCTGTCAGTGGGGAGGCAGACACAGGGGCTTACATCACAGCTACCTACTGCAAGGCCCATTTTAGATGTTCGCTTCTCTAGAATCTTCTGAGAGTTTTTCTACCTCCCGACTCCCCAGGCAGTGCCTGATTTGGGTCCTTTCCTCGTTCATGCATAGCAAAGCGGCTTTGCCCAGCTGCTAGTCCCCAACTTGCACCAAAACATGTAGACCAACGTGAAGCAAAGGGTTACGGGCTTACCTAGACCCACTTTCCGTAAAAGACAGTTTTACAGTCATCTCTGATAATTACGTCACTCACATGAGTGACTTATCAAAATATTTATTTCAAAGTGATTTCTCCAAGAGAAGTAATCAAATAAGAAGTTCTTTTTTATTATTGAATTTTTAATTAGTGGTTGTAAATGTTGTGTCATATTTAACACTCATTAGACTCCCCTCCTTTGGGTTCCTGGGAACATCACACTGTCTGTTTATGTGTTCAGGGAATTCTTTTTAATTCCCGGTCTACGCCAAGCAGGAGTCGGGAAAGCTGGCTGGGCAGCTTTTGGGGAGAACAAATGGACAGAGGCCATGTGAGGGAGTAAGGCGGCTGCTCTCCATACCCCATCCTGGCGTAGCAATCTTGTACCTTTCTGTCATCTGAGAGGGCATCTTCTTGGCTCAGACCTTTGGGGTGACCCCAATGGAGGTCCCCTTGGTCAGCATGTGGCATCCTCTCTGCTCTACTAGCTATTTATTTCCTTCCCACACAATTTTTCTGCACTTTTAACTCCTTCCTCTTTCCCCAAGACTCCTTCTCCACACGCCACCCCAGCCTCCACCAGAATTTGAGACATTTCAAGTTTCCTCTACTGTCACGTGAGCATTTACCGCCGCTGGGTACCGTGTGAGCTGGACACACCATCCATTCAGTGCCTGGTGGAACGGAAGGGGTGGGGCGGTGGTGACTTTCTGCTCTTAGTTGCAGCTGTCTCTTCCTTTTCTTTACCTTAAGTTCCTAAAACCAATCCAATATATCTCAAATTGCAAGGGCTGATTTCGGCCATGAGCCCTCATCGGTTTCACATGTGAGCCTCAGAGCCTCTCTGCTAGCATAACATTGACCTTATGCTGCAAAAAGTTCTCCACATCGCACCCCTGCCCTTCCGGGCGTTGGGTTACCTTGTGAAGCCTTCTTCCATTAATTTGGCTCTGAAGGGCCCCATGTCCAGCTCCTCTCTGGCCATAGGAGAGGGGTGAGGGTTGGGGCCAGGCAGTGCTGCCAGGTTTAAGATTGGAAATACTCAGAGGTGGTCTTCTCTGAGACCTGCTGGTTTACAGACAGACGAGAGGCCTGAGGCTTGGAGAGATGACGTGATTTGCCAACAAATTAGTGGCAGAATTGGGAGTGGAATCATCCCATCTGAATCTCCAGCCCCTGCTCATTCAGTCCCTTCCACATTGCAGGCAGGCACACTTCTTATTTTTATTATTTTTATGTCATGTTTCGCTCAATATTTTTTAAAAAACTGAATTGGTTTTAGAATACAAGGATTGTTTTGAATGTTATTATATATTTAAGACCAGTTTTTTAAAATTCTTATCCCCCACTCTCTCCCCTTTGGCACCATCAGTTTGTTCTCTATATCAATGGTTCTGGGTTGTTGTTTTTTTATTGATTTTGTTTTTTTTCAGATTCCACATATAAGTGAGATCATACAATATTTGTCTTTATCTGACTTATTTCACTTAGTGTAATAGCCACCAGGTCGCCCCCCCCCCCATGTTGTCACAGATGACACAATTTCCTTCTTTTTAATTGTTGAATAATACTGTTATATATACTTACAAACTCTTCTTCATCCATTCATCTACTGATGGACAGGTAGGTTACGTTCATATCTTGGCTATTGCTAGTAATGCTGCAATGAACATAGGGGTGCATATATCTTTTTGAATTAGTGTTTTTGTTTTCTTCGGATAAATATCCAGAAGTGGAATTCCTAAATCTTATGCAAGCTCTATTTTTAATTTTTTGAGAAAGCTCCATACTGTTTTCTGTAGTAGTTACACCAATTTATAATCCCACCAACAGTGCACAAGTGATCCCCTTTTCTCACATCCTTGCCAGCATTTCTTATTTTTTAATTTATTGATGATGGCCATTCTGACAGGTAACAGGTGATATCTCATTGTGGTTTTACTTTGTACTTCCTGGATAGTGACGTTGAACATTTTTCCATATGTCTGTTGGCCAACTGTATTTCCTCTATGGAGAAATGTCTATTCGGTTTTCTGCCCATTTTTAAATAGGATTGTTTGATTTTTGGTGTTAAGTTGTATGAATTCTTTATATATTTTGGGTATTAACCCTTTACCAGATATATTATTTGCAAATATCTTCGTCCATTCAGTAGGTTGTCTTTTGGTTTTATTGATGGTTTCCTTTAGTGTGCAAAAACTTTTTAGTTTGAGGTAGTTCCATTTGTTTATTTTTCCTTTGTTTCCTTTGCTAGAAAAGATATAGCCAAAAAGATATTGCTAACAATGTCAAAAGCTTACTGCTTACATTTTCTTCTAGTAGTTTTATGGTTTCAGGCGTAACATTTAAGTCTTTAGTTCATTTTGAATTTATTTTTGCATATGGTGTAAGAAAGTGGTACAATTTCATTATTTTGGATGTATTTGTCCAGTTTTGCCAGCATCACTTGAAGCATAGGCACTCCATCTTGTTCCCGTAACCTTTATGTTGTAAAAACTGCTATTTGAAATTTTCCACTAAAATGGTCCTCCGTTCTGTGAATTAACTCTGATATTCTTGGCTTCTGTAAACATGCTTGCTTGAATAATAGGGAAAATGAGCTCACTTATCTGGTCCTGAAAGACCCGTTTACCCAAAGTACTACCCCCGTTTTAGAGAGGCCATAAATCATGAACAATACACAACCCCCAGACAGAGTTATCAATACTGGCACCAGGCCAGGCCTTGAGATATAGTCTCACTGCCCTCATCCCAGCACATAGGGCTTTTTGCAAAGCCTGTGAAAGGTCCAGAAGCCCCATCCCATATTTGGGAGACAAAGACACTAGGAAAGTATAAAGGGAAAGTTTTCTCCATGTTATTTTGCTCAGACTTTGAGAGGCAACTCCTCTGAGACCCTGGCATAATACAGACTCCAAATGTGGCTTACTGATTAAGGCGTCCTTTGTTTAGGTCGCTGATTCCCAATATAACACACTTGTAATTGAGGATTTATTTCTGGGCTCTCTATTTTTTTCTATTGAGCTACAGATCTGTTTTTATGCCAGTACCATACTGTTTTGATTATTGTAGCTTTGTAGTATAATTTTACTTCAGGGAGTGTGATACCTCCCACTTTGTTCTTTCTCAAGATTTCTTTAGCTATTTGGGGTCTTTTGTGGTTCCATATAAATTTTAGAATAAGCTGTTCAGACAGGCACACTTTGAGGGCCAGTCAGCACTCAGAGTCTTCAAATGAGGTGGACTTGTCCTTTGACACCCTGTCAGTGGTACCTGGCCTCCTCTGACATTTTTGTGGGGAACATACCATCTGCAGAGGCATCACACACACCTGTGTTAACACGACTTTCCTTTATAGCAGGGACGGGGAACCGTTTTCTGCCAACAGCCACTTGGATATTTATAACATCATTCTCAGACCATACAAAATTATGAACTTAAAAATTAGCCTGCTATATTTGATCAAACATTTCATTAACTCACCACTAGTGCTTTGGCAGCCAGACCAAATGATTTTACAGGCCTTATAAGGTCACGGGCCTGACGTTCCCCACCACTGCTTTATAGAAATGAAATTTGTCTTTCTGTTGCTTTCACCACGATGCTCCACCTCTCAGGGTCAATACAGAGTCATTTTGATCCCTCCTACCATGCCAACAGTTCTCATGGGAAGCTGGAGGTCTGTCCCTTCCATTTTCTCTTCTCCAGGGGAAACAACCCTGATTCTGACACCAATTTCGTTGTGTTTTCCCTCCCACACCACCAAGCAATTAACCCTAGTCTGATACTCTCTACCTGAAGATAGTATCATCCCACAGGTTAAGGGTTCACTGGGCCCCACACAACTACTTCCCCCCCCCCGCACCCCCCCACACACTTCAGATGTCAGTAGAAAGTCTGCTTCTGACCAATCGGCTTTAGATGGGCGGTTCCCATGACCCTCTCCTCAGGTCTGGTTAATTTGCTAGAGCAGCTTACAGAACTCAGGAAAACAGCACACTTACCAGATTACCAGTTTATTATGAAGGAATGGAACTCAGGACCATCAGATGGAGAAGATGCACAGGGCAGGGTGTAGGAAGGGCACGGAGTTCACGCTTTCTCCAGGTGCTCCACTTTCCCCAAAACCTCCACGTGTTCAGCAGCCTGGAAGCTCTCGGGACCCTTACACTTTTAGTTTTTATGGAGGCTTCATTACTTAGGCATGAGTGATTAAATCATCAGCCACTGGTGGGACAGGAAGTTCCAACCATCTAGCCACTGGTTCCCCTGGCAACAGCCCCCACCCTTTGGTTACCTAGGGGTTTCCAAAAGCCACCACATAAACATAATAAAGAGACCTTCATGACTTCTTCACTTAGAAAATTCCTAGCCTTTCAGACCTCTGTGCCTCCAACTGGGAGAGGAACAAATATGTATTTCTTCTTCTAAATCACAGTCCTCTGTTGTGGCAGCCTCATCCTAAGGTTCTCCTCCCCTGCCCTCCTTGGGCAGAGATCACATGTTGTCTGGCAGCTCAGAGTAGCCAGGATCCCCTGGTGGCCACCCTGTGCTGCCCTCTACTTTCAGACCACCCACGTGCAGCTGAGCAAGAGAGGAGGTCACTGCTTGGGGGGCCAGTGCCGGAGCTGCCACCACCTGCTACCCAGGCGTCCCAAGCTGTTCCTCTGCTCTGCGCTGCCAGGAGCGGAGCCAGCCACAGAACGAAACAGGAGCCAGACCTAGATCCAGATGCCACTGCTGGAAGCAGGACAGGAGCGGCAGCGGTGCCTGGCACTGGGGGCAGCCGCTCAGCCAGCCAGGCTCCAGAGAGGAGCGCAGGAGGGGCCGCTCCTGAAGCAGACGGATGGGAGGTCCAGCAAGGAGCACTCTGCACGAGGCAATTAACAGGCAGAAGTGGCACCAAATGGATATTTCAATCGCGTGGCTGTGGCACTTGGCCACCCAGGGCTCTGGCTCCAGAGGTGGCCAGCAGCCCGGTTCCGAGGAAGGTTGAGCAGTTGGCATTTCTGGCCGAAGAGCCAGGTTTTGAAGGGTGATGTCTGGGCTCCTCTAATTAAGGCAAAGCAGAGGTTTCAGGGTGACAGATGGAGCTCCCTCTGCCGGACGCACATTTCTGTGCTCTCTTGTGCCTTAGCTTTTCAGGCCTTTCGGTCTTTAAAATGAGGTAAAAAATAACAAGAATAATAAGCCATAGGCAGTTTCCAATTTTCAAATTTAATGGGAATGAATAGGGCTGACTGGAGGGGCTCCAAGAGGCCTCTAGCCCCCATCCCTCGTCTTTGGAAAGGGCTGAGCCTGGATCCTTTCTCCCTCAGTTCCTGCTGCAACCATCCTGAAATTGGAGGGATGGTGTCACTGCCTTCAGAAATCCAGTCTCCAGTTTCCCAAGGAGTAGAATAGAAGTGCCCCACACTGGCATCCAGTCCTCTGTGGTTCCCGTGCTTCTAGCCCCAAATAAGCCCAGAGTCTAAAGGAACATTTCCCAGGGGGCGTGATGTTCTTGTCCTCACCCCCTAGAGGCTGGGTGGAGGCCCTGGTGCCACTTCTGTCCTTGCACTGGAGTCCAGGGCCTAACCTGCCAGCGGTGGCCTTGCTCCCTCTGGAGCACCCGGCTCTCCTGCTGCAGCCTCAGAGTGACAGCGTGTCAGAGTGTGGTCTGACCTGCTCACTCTATGAATGAGGTCCTGCCAGAGCTGACCAGAAGACCCTGAGCAATGGATGAATGGATTACTCCATTCATTTACAGCATTTGTGAAAGAGAGGGCTAAGGGATGGCCTGGCCAAAGGAACCAGGCAGCCCCGATTGCCTGCCTCGTTAGGCTTTTATTGCAGTTTGCATTGTCCTCTAGGCAAGGGCACCCAAAGATTAGGCATAAGGATTCCCGTAAACACCCAGGGGTCTACACGTGCACAGACTTGTTTGGAAAGGTCAAGGAATAATTAGGGGCGCCACCTTCGACACTCCCCTAAGATAAGCAGGGCAGGCGGCCTTCCACACACTTCCTTTTCCTAAGAATGTCCTCCTTACAAACTTTCCAACCAAGTCTCCCGTGCTTCCCAACAAAGTCCCGAGAGGGCAAGGGGTCACGCAGTCAGTTACTGGCTGAGCAAAGACTACACACATAGGAGAATAGGGGCCATGCCCCACTCCTGCCTCCTGAGTTCTCCTCTCCTGGGTTGGGAACATAGGGGTTACTCTCCTACGTGTCCCTTGCTTGGTTGATTTCCCCCTGACTTCTTTCTCCTGTGGGGGAATGAATTCAGCATGAGCAAGCCTTATTGGGAGACAGACCAATGGGGAATGGGAGAGGCTTTTACTCCCCATTTCCCCAGGTGGCCTTTGCCCCATTGTCATTCTCTCTGCCTCCAGAGATGGTCCCATCAGGGCCTGTCCCCAGGCCTGGCTGGGCTGGCCTCCAGCTGTGACTCAGACTGCTATTCCTGGTGCTCGTAGGTGATTATCTCCCCATAAACATGATGGATGGTCTCTTATCAAACTGTAAATCCAAAGCTAAGTAGTCTGTGCCGGGTTGCAAATCAGCTCTTCCTTGTCCGGTGGCCCCGGGGAGAGATCTCGTGGGGGCTGAGCTAGTGTGAACGGTGATGCCACCACTGTTCCCAGGATTCATAACTTTAATTACTTTTCTTCCAGGGGCTGAGTGGATTGTGGAGGCTGCAGGGCCAATGGGTTCCTTCTCCCCTTTCATGTGCTCAGCCCACAGGGGTTCCAATAAGAAGCTGACTTTCCAATCTCATCAGAAGCAGCACATTAGCGTGAACAGGGCCTGCGGGAGAGTCCACAGACCTGGGTTCCTGGGGCGTTTGTGGGAAGCCCGGGGCTGAGAGGGGGCTCCAGCTCTGTGTTCCAATCCCAGACCTGTACCCGCTTGCTGTGTGATCTTGGGCCAGTCATCTGACTTCTCTGAGTCTCAGCTTTCTCCTTTGTTTGTTTATTGTTGTTGTTTTTAAGATTGTAAAACAATACTTGTTCATTGGGAACAGGCACAGAAGGAAAACTGGCCATTGGCCAACTGTCCCGGTGAAATCAAGTAACTTCTGTTCTAGCGTGGGCAGCGCTGGTGGTACTGTTCTGCAGAGCAGCACAGCCCCCGCCACTTAGAGGCGCCGCCTTCAACACTCCCCTAAGTCTCCCCTAAGTCGGAATTCCGATAAACAGGGCAGGCAGCCTTCCACACACTTCCCTTTTCTCAGAATGTCCTCCTTACAAACTTTCCAACCAAGTCTCGTGTGCTCCCCAACAAGGTCCAGAGAGGGTAAGGGGTCACGCAGTCAGTTACTGACTGAGCAAAGACTTCACACATAGGAGAATAGGGGCCATGCCCCCCTCCTGCCTCCTGAGTTCTCCTCTCCTGTGTTGTGCCTCAGTGGGCCAGGGCCAAGTCTGTGGGCTGCAGCCGCTGGGTCTCCTGCAGCCGCTGGGTCTCCTGCAGCCGCTGGGTCTCCTGCCAGGTCTGCTTCACTGGGTCACACTCAGCTAGGACCTGCCCCGCACCCTTTTCTCCAAACCCTTCCTTTTCAGTCTTCTGCCTTTGACATTTTCTGGCCGAATCAGTGTGTCAATGTCCTCCAGGATCTTCATAAACTGCTCACTGTGGCTTTTACTCTCCTGTCGAGTTTGCTTACAAACCTTTGGCCAGGGACCTGCTGGATGCAGGGAAGCTCCTCATTCATCTCGTCCAGGTGGTCAGCGATCTTCTCCACAGACTTCAAACCTTTCAGCTTCTTCACTCCGACCTCTCCCTCTGGACTGCTCTTTTCCCTAATTAACCCGACGGACAACCATTTTGCATTCCAAGGGCAGACAATGGCTTCCCCATTTCCTTCAGGGATTTTCCCTTGCAGAGGAGTTTCGGAAAAGGTAGCAGGACCCCTGTGGCCTCTTCAGCAACCTGGGCCTGTGCCCTGGACAGTTGGTTCACGACAGCCCTGTGGGAGGGAACTTAAGGTCGTGCTCGCAGCACCAGGGATGCAGGTCACGCTGAGTCCGGCTGCCTCGGGTCCTCGCTCTGGGCCACCTCTTTGCTCTGGGCCAGGGAGGCCGCACCTTCTTTTCCACCCACAGCCTGTGGCCTGCGAGCGCCCCTGGGGGACCTATGGTTGCTAAGAGGGAGGGGACCGTGCTGGGCCCGCAGAGCTCAGCTGCTCTGGTGGCCCCTCGGTCTCCCCACCACACTCCAGCCCTGTGCTTGTTGCCCGCCCAGTGGTGAGAGCGGAGCCTCAGCGTTCTCCTTTGTAAATCATCTGCGCACCTTCCTGCCTGCTCAGGAGCTGACACAGATTGAGGAGCACTTCATCATCGTGCATCTTACATTTTGAGTGCTCCCAATGGGCCAGACTCTTGCCTGTTCACAATCCTCTTAAAATTTCCCACCTAACAAATGAGGAACCTCGAAGCTCAGAGAGGTTCAGTGATCTGCCCAAGACCACACAGCTGGTGAGTGCAGAGTCAGCACTAAAACCGGGTCTGAGTCCATGGCTGAGTATCTTAGCCACTGGCCTGTGTTGCCTCCTAGGACCTAAACTTTCAGCTCCTCAGTTTTCCAGGTCAATAAAATGGATCCGTGATGCCAGGCCCTCTCCTCTCTCACACGGCTGGCTGGTCTGAATCCAGTGGGACTTTAAGGCTCTTTGGGGGAAAATTAGGAATATTCTTAGTTTTACCAGTCCCTGTGATGGCATTTCTCCACCCTGGTTGCTTGGTTGGGAGGGAGCAGGGCACAGGGTGAAGGGCAGTGGCCTGGGAGGCCTGCCTGTGGGCCATCCCTGTACAGCTCTATGCTAACAGACAAATTCCTCAAAGTCTCCAGTGTTGGGTTCCTCATCGATACCATCAGGAGCTCTTAGACTCTATGGATGCGCAGGTGCACCCACCCCAGACCAATGCACTCGGCCTGTGAGGCTGGCATCTCCTGGCCACAGCCCTGCAGGCGATTCTAATGTGCACAGCGGCTGGGAACCAGCGGCCCCATAACCTCCAGGGTCCTATCCAGCTCCAAATTTCTATGTTTTTATAATTTATTTAGTATCTATTATCATTTCAGAGTCAAATTAATTTGATATATGATCTACCCTTAAATAAAATAAAAGCCGACACAGAGTGGGAGAACGGGCGTGGTGACCGCATAATGAGGCTGGCCCTGGCATCCGCGGTTCCCGGCTCCTGGTTCCTGGTGAAGCTGAGTGGGGAGGACAATCTGAGAGATGAGGTGCCACCCCTGCTCCCGGGGCAGCCAGACCTCCCGGGGGTCCATGCCAGGGCTTGGCGTTTTCTCCCAACGGCGATGGTAAGCCAGTGAATGCCGGGCAAGAAGCCATGGTATCAGCTTAGCCTTTATAAAAGACCACTGGCGCGGTGTGTGGAGGATGATGCACATGGGCCGTGGAGGCTGAGGCAGGAGTGTGGGTGAGGAACGAGCAGGGGCCTCGATGGAGAGGAAGAGAAGTGGGGGCCAGGTGAGAGCGTTTCAGAGGTGACCTCACTCAGGGGTCCGTGTGGATTTGAAGTGCCTCGTGGTGAGGCGGGTGAGGTTTCACTCTCAGACCCTGTGTGCCCCTGGACAGGTGAGGCCTCGCCCAGCATACAGTGGGCACCCACTAAACACTTGCCCCAGTGCCCCCTCCTGGCGCTGCCCCCCGCCTCACCTGCACTCATGTCCTCCGTTTGCTGCCCCCAGCCCTCCAAGCCTGGGGTCTGCGGGCTGCACCAGCCAAGCTCCCTCCAGGACTGTTCCCTCCGTTTGCAAACACTGCAGACGCCACTGGTTGGCCACACAAGCACCGTGACTCTCTAACTCCACATAATGTGTAATTACAGCAACACACACATCAAATTACCAAGGACAAGTGGCTGCAGAGTAATTATATGATTCTTTGTTACTTGGAGGGGTTTTGGGTTTCCCCCCTTTAAAAGCACCAGTTTGGTGGGTGGGTGGGGAAAGCAGGTGGCAGATGGGCCGGAGGATGTGAGAGCGATGAGTGAGTTCAGCAGTGTCAGCGCTGCAAGTCACAGAAGTGGTCTGGGCTGAGACAACGGAGATCTGAGCATTTCCCCCCACCCCCACTCCCCACCCTTTCTGTCAGCTGCCTCCTCCAGGCCCCTTAGCCAATGGCGTCACTCCACCCTCCTGGACAGGGAGAGGAGGATTGCTGAGCGGGGCTGGTGGAACCGGTGAGGAGGTCAGGGAGATGGGATAGAAGTTGGGGAGGAGGCAGGGGTGGGGGTGGTTTTCCTGGGATGCTCTGGGGCCACCATGAAGTGGTGCCATGCAATGGTGTCCACACCATGTCCTCACCCAGCACCCACCCCAACCCCTCTGTGCAACCATCACACGCTTCTCATGGGCAGAGCCTCAAGGCTGACGTGAGAAGGGGACCGTGGTCTTGTCACCCACAGATGGGAGGTGCTCAGTACTGGTTGCAACCCCTCCACCCCGCAACCTGACGGTGGTTAGTGCGGGTTCTATGTGCAGCCTGCAAAAAGCCTTCCCGAGCCAGCTCTCCTATCCACGGGCTCAGCTACTGTTTGTGCTGGTGGGGTCCCTCCCAAGCTCTCTGGATTGGCAGCTGCCCTGCCAGTGACAGCCCCCCCCCCCCCCCCCGCCCCATGGCCCCTGCTCACACCACACTGGCACCAGGCTCGCATCTGCCCAGCTTGGGGCTGTGCACACGGTCCTAGATGGCCAATAAGCGTGGTGTGGCTAGAGTTTTGGGTGGATGTGGAACTTGGCTCTCAGAGGCAGGAAACCCAGTGGGATAGGACTCTGGGATCCTCTTCATTCTCAAGCGGATACCGGACTGCGAGCAGTTAACCTAGGCTGGCCTTACCTCCGAGATGCCATGCAGGGACCAGTGCCTATGAGTCCTGTGCTTCTCCCGCGGGCCCTGGTGCCACCTTCGAAGTGAAACTGCCCCACACCTCTCATCCACTTCTGTGCGCCGTCACTGATTGGCACTCACTGATGGAATGCCTCTGAAGGGGTTGGCTGGTCCCCTGCACAGTGTGCACGTGGATCCTTTCTCCTCGGTGGGACCTTGTAGTGCTCTCCCCACCGTGGGACCCCACGTGCCCAGCCGGCGCTCTGTTCCCAGGGAACTGCATCTTCGAACATCCTCAGACATCAGCACAGCCCCTGTTGAAAACTCCCTCCCTCACTCCCATTATGGTTTAGATTACAGAGCAGCTGTGCAATTCACAGGTCACACCCATTCACCCTGCTAATGGCGTTAGGTAGACCCGCACCTGTCAGAGCCCAGAAAGCCAGAAACGGGCCCCTGCCCTGGCAACGGGCCCTTCTGGGTGCTGAGGAGAAGCCACGGAAAAGCTTCTGACTCAGACTCCCAGGTCCATGGAGGGGCGGTAGCACTGGGGTCCAAGGAAATCTCCCCCGCCCCCTCCCCAGACTTCATGGGCAGCATTTCAGCTGGATTTGGGGTGCCATAAAACTAGGTCTTTGAATGACCCAATTGTTTAATTGATTGAGGTGCAAGAATTCCATTCCTAGGTCTGTGGGGGCAGGAGCCCAGCGGTGATGCCATCAGCATGGCAGTTCTGATGGGTGCCCCATCCACGCAGCCTGTCTGTCTCTGTGCTAGGAGGTTGTTCGGGGTGTTTGGAATTTTGGAGTCAAAGACATCTAGAGAATGGTCTCCAAAGGCATCAAACTCATCTAAAACTTAATTACCCACACGAAGGAAGCAAACTAACACTGTGCTTTTTAACTATTTTCCCACAGAAGCATGGAGTGAAGAGCATAGGCCTCCTTTCACTCCAAGCCCAACCCTACACTCCTACAACCCCAGGAATAGTCATTAACAGTTGGTATATGGCCTTCTTTTATCTATACATTCATAGAGAGATAGACAGATAGATACATGCACACATCATTTTAAAAATCACATAGAAGTTTCAATACTGCATATTGTTCTGTTGATTTGTTTATTTTACTTGACAATATCGACTAGAGATCTTTCCATGTCTTTATACATGTATGGGTTTTTGCCTTCCTTGTTAACTACTATATAGGATTCCATGGTGTAGATGGCTCATAATTTGTGTTACCACTCCCATTTCGATTGTTCCCATTTTATGATATTACAGATGATCCTCCAGTGTCTGGGAATGCATTTTCCAGCAAGTAATCCTATCTAATAAAAGGCTAATATGCAAATTGTCCCCTCAACCGAGAGTTTGACTGGGAGTTCGACCAGGAGGCAGGGCCCCTTCCCCTGGCCAACCTGGCCCAATTGGCCCCAGTCGGGGCAGGCCAGCCAGACCCCATCCATGCACAAATTTGTGCATCGGGCCTCTAGTAGATTATAAATATAAAGAAATATAAACATGAGTATAATGGCTTATACAAGATTCTTTTCTCCTTCCTGTTTCTTTCTTCTCTCTTTCCTTTTCTTAAATGTCATGGGAAATCTGGAGGGGGCAGTCCAGGGCCATTCAAAGTCTTTCAGCTCTGTCACCTAGGACATGGCTTTGGTCCTCCTGGTGAAAAGTGGCTGCTGAAGCTCCAGGGTCTGCTCCTACTTCTCAGTGAGGAAGGAAAAGAGTGAAGGGGAAGGGGAACAGCCAAAGGCTTTTGAGAGCTTCCTTTTGTGTGAGTGTGGGGTGAGGGGTGGGGTCATGAAAGGGAAACTCCCAGGGACGACCTCCATGTAAATGGCCCCCGTGTCACATGGCCAATCGATCTCGGCCTTAAAGGAGGCTGGAAATGAACTTACTCTTTAGGCTCAATTGTAGAGGAAGGCAGGGAAGAAGGTGGCTGGAACGGTATGTGAGCCATCCTCAGAGTTCATCTGCCGCAGCATATGGGTGAAAGAGCTGTCGGCGAGATTCCTAGAGATGGATTTTTCTTTTTTAACTTCAAGCTGTTTGACCTGGTATTTCCTACATGTCTCTCTGGCTCAGCGCACCCAGTTTCCCAACTTCTGAACACTGGGCTACCACCTGCCCTGTTGGCATCCTGCCTTGCACCCCGCTTCTTGGATCCCATCCTGCTCTGAGGCTCAGTTCTCTCTGAGGCATCCCCTGGCCAACTCAGTTGGGCAAAATATTCTTTTTCCAAAATGAAGAGTCTGTATGATTTATTCTGTCTCCCTCTCCTCCTCATCTTTCCTTAGAATTATTCTCAGGGGTCTGTTTGGTGGAGAAGCTAAAGGGGGAAAATACACAGAAAGAGAGGGGCATGGCCCCAGGCTAGATTTAGGACAAAGTAGGCTGCTTGGAGACAGGTGGGATCTATTTTCAATTAATATCTCAGGAATTTGTGCCCAAATTCTGGAGTAGAAAGTGGGGAAGCAATTTTTCTGAGTTTCTGGAGGGTGGGTGGGAGCGACCTGTTCCATGTGGATTCACTGCTGGAGGCCGGGGAGCCGCAGGTGGTGAAGTGAGGTAGGAAAGGAAATCACCCGCGAGAGCCTGTGGTTCCCAGCACCTGTGTGACGACACATAGGAGTTTGTGAGCCCAAACATCAGAACCTTTGGTGGCAGCTGGGGCTGGAGCTGGAGCGGGAGAGGTGGCAAACTCCCAGTCCCTGTGAGCACATGTGGGAGGGTCGGGAGGGGTGGGGTAGGGTGGGTGCTAGGGTTGCTAAGGCACTGGGATAGCGGGTGGAGTGGAGCCAGAGAAATCCTGTGTTATAACTGCTATGCTGATTCTTAAATGGAAGGCTCAAATTACATATGCAGATGTCTTCATGTCTAGAAGGGACATCCCATGAGGTCAGGCTCTCGCTGACCTACCAGCCTCTTCCTTGTGGGGGAGCTGCCTTTATGACTGCAGCTCCATTTTGTAGGGAGGTGATGTTGGAGAAGACTCCAGGAAGCGGAGCTGCCCCATGCAGGCCAGTCTATGGGTGCTTGGTTTGGATTGTCTGGAAGCGTCTTTTGAGTAGATGTGCCTGCAACATTTTCTAGGCTGAAATTGCTGTCTTCCTGCTCTCTGGAGTGGAACTTTGGAGTTTCTGTGGGATATCAGATTCCACATTATTTTCTAAGAGTTGGCCTTTCTTTCTTTTTGTCTCTTCCTGCTAATTTTTCTTCCCTCCTGCCTTCTGCCTTGCCATCTCCCTTCTACAGATATTTGCAGAAAAGGTGTCAGACTAAATCCAACCCTGGCTTCAGCATAGGCCAGGTGGCAATGTTGGATGAATTACTTGCCTTCTCTGTCCCTCAGTTGTCTCATCTACCAAGTGAGGACTAACAGTAATATCTATTTTGTGGGATGTTGGCAAGATTAAATTGTTTACCACGTGCAAACTGCTTTCTGTGATTGGCACATAATAAGCGTTAAATAAAAACAACATGAGCTATAATTATTTAGTGTAGCAGGTGTGTGGTCAGTGCTAAGTGGACGTACTCGGTGTGGTCCCCACCTTCTTGAGGCTTACGGTCTTGTGCTACAAGTGTCCTCAGCTCACCATCTCAGCTGACTGCTTCCCTGGGTACATCAGATGGGTGAGTCCTAGGAATGTGACTGTGAGCTGATCATTATCTAATACGTTTCACATGTGGCTGAGACATTAAATTTTTAGACCAATTTTTATTTTATCCGAGTAAAGCATGCACATAGTCAAACAAATTAAATGATGCTAAAAATTAAATCAGAAAAAAGAGTCCTCTAGCCACTATTTCGACCCTATCCTCCTCCTTAAAGAATTCTTTTCATTGTCTTTATAGTTTCTTCTAGTATTTAATGCCACATTCCTAAATAATGCAAGTGTTCTGTGCCATGATTCATCAGTTTTGTAAAAGATGAGGGTTTTTACTTTCTTCTCCTTTCCTACCCTCCTACTCTGGTTAAATCACATTTTTTATTAGATCTGTATTTCATATTTTCTACTGTGACGCTGAATAGTGTTCACTGCTGAGTCGAGTAATGTACCATGACAATATTTTATTTCTTGTTCAACTTTTATTTTTCTTGGAGTTAATAACTGCATTATTCTGTCGTCTGTTTAGGTTTTTCCTTATCCAGCTGAGGATATTATTTATAGGCACTTCCCCCTGCATTTTATTCTATTTCTTGACATTTCTGTTTGCCTGACACTGTTTCTTCTGTTTGTTTTGGTATCTCCCTTTCACATCGAAGACAGTGCTGCAATGCCGGGTGATCCTTCACGTTCACTCATGCTTCAGGGTGAGGTATAGGAAACTGATTGGAGGGGCCCTGTGTGTACGTTCAGGGCGTATTGTCTTGGGGGCTATGCTGGAGTGGGGAAGGGCGGTCAGCAGGCTTTTCCCTTGGAGACACCCATGGGTCAATATCTGTGGGTCTTTCTTTTCTTGGGGGAGCATCCTCCAGTCCCCTGGCTGGGAACGTAACCCTGTGTGCTGGAGTTCTGGAGCTGGGAGGGAGCACAGGGCTGTTTGTGTCTCCTGTCAGTGTGCACGCCTGCACTGAATCCTCCTCTGTCCATCCTGGCCCTCCCACTGCCACCTGCCCCAGTGGCCTGGCAACTGAGTTGGCTCAAGGTCTTAGCATTCCTGGGGGTTGGGGTGAGTTGTCAGACTGGCTGGGGTTAGGGCCTGGGAGTCTAAATTTGCTTCCTGCATATTTTCAGACAATCTTCCTGCTTTCACTTCTTCACTTTCCCTGCTGTACCCCGGCCTCAGTTCCAGAGGCGGTTTGGGTTTTACTGTAAATGCACTTTTTTCTCCAACCCACTTTACAGTCCTAGGTATTATGACCTTCCTGCTCCCAGGTTAGTCATTTCTATCTGCTTTTTGCCTTTGTTTTGTTCTAAGTTACAAAGATCCTTTAGTTTCATTGAAGATGAAGTTCGTATTTCTACTCCTCCTGCCCCTCCTTTACAATTTGGAGTGAATTTAAAAAGAAAAGTTGACAGAAGTGTCTCGATACTAGTTGGAAGCAATATTAAGTGGAGCTTGCTGGAATGTATGTAGTCCTTTCATACATCTAGATAATCTGAAATGATTCTTTGAGTTTAGCCAGAGCCCTAGAGAGCTGCATACCTGAAGTATTGCACCGGAGTCCTGAGTTACCGAGTTTCGTGTGAGTGTGATGCCACCAGCCTATAGGAAGTCCCAAGGACACTATGTATCAGTTTTCTACTGCTGCTGTAACAAATTGCTACAAACTTAGTGGCTTAATGACATAAAGTTATTCCATTTTGGAGGTCAAAAGTCAAAAATAGGGCTCACTGGACTAAAATCAGGGTGGTGGCAGCCTTGTACTCCTTTTTGGGGGTTCTGGGGAGATCTGTTTTCTTGCCTTTCTGCATTGCTGGGCTTATGGTCTCCTTCCATCTTCAGAGCCAGCCATGGCCAGTTAAGCCTTTCTGACATGGCACTGCTCTGACACTGACTCTTCTGCCTCTCTCTTCCTCAGTTAAGGACCTTTATTTATTACACTAGTGGCCCGGTGCACAAAACTCATGCACATTAAAAGGGAATTGATTAGAGGAAATATTTTAATATTGCTATTTGCCCTTTTTCTATAATAGAAGTGTCAGAGATGAAAGAAAATTAGTAAAATGTATATGAAAATCTTCTTCCTGTCAGAGTCCAGGGCACGCCGTGGGACCCAGAGTCAAGTCCCCACCCACCCGCACACACCTTGAAACCGCAGGAGACCCAGACCCAGCCGGCCCCTCCCCTGTCAAGCCCTGCCGGGCGGGGGACACAGCCTCCGGTCCCCCGTCAAACCCCACTGCTGGGTGGGGGGTGCGGCCCCAGGTCCTCTGGCGCACCCTCAGGTCCCCCAGCCTGGAGTTGGGGCAGGGAGCGTGGCCTGAGGTCCCCTGGCCTGGGGTGGGGGGCGCAGCCTCAGGTCTCCCATAGGGCAGGGGGCGTGCCTGAGGTCCCCCATCAAGCCCCACTGGGCGAGGGGCGCGCCTCAGGTCCCCTGCCCCGGCCCGGCACCATGCAGCCTCAGGTCCCTGCTGATCGCTTGTTACGGCTCATTATGGGAACCCCGCCTCCGCTGTGGGCACAGCCATCTTGTGTTATGGGAACTGTGCCTCCGCTGTGGACGCAGCCGTCTTGTGAAGGTGTGGAGGAGTGAGGGTCAATTTGCATATTACCTCTTTATTATATAGGACTAGAGGCCCGGTGCACAAAAATTTGTG
>NW_005871177.1:2873825-2883687 GCF_000147115.1 Myotis lucifugus
GGGGGGGGGGTCCCCCAGCCAGCTGTGCCTCTCACAGTCTGGGACCCTCGGGAGATAACGACTGCTGGCTTAGGCCTGCTCCCGGGTGGCAGAGGGCAGGCCCAATCCCTAAGTGCAGCCCCTGGTCAGGCTCAGAGCAGGGCCAGTTGGGGAGTTGGGGCGCCGCCCTGTCATGGACAGAGCAGGGCGGATCGGGAGGTTGCAATGCCACCCTCAGTCACACTCAGGGTAGACTGATTGGGGGGTTGGGGCACCGCCGCCTGTTACACTCAAGGCAGGGTCGATGGGGAGGTTGCGGCGCCACCCCTTGTCACGCACAGAGCAGGGCCGATCAGGGGGTTGGGGCGCTGCCCCCTGTCACTCACAGAGCAGGGCCAATCAGGGGGTTGGGGCTCCGTACTCTGTCACACACAGAGCAGGATCGATCAGGGGGTTGGGGAGCTCTCCCCTGTCACGCACAGAGCAGGGCCCCTCAGGGGGTTGAGGAGCTCCCCCCTGTCACTAACAGAGCAGGGTCCATCAGGGGGGTTGGGGCACTGCCCCCTGTCACTCACAGAGCAGGGCCCATCAGGGGGTTGAGGAGCTCCCCCCTGTCACTCACAGAGTAGGGCTGATAGGGGAGCTGGGGCACCGCCCCCTGTCACACACAGAGCAGGGCGGATCAAGGGGTTGGGGCGCTGCACCCTGTCACACTCAGGGCAGGGCCAATGGGGAGGTTATGGCTCTACCCTGTCACACACAGAGCAAGGCCCGTGGAGGGGGGTTGGGGCGCCACCCTCTATCACCCACAGAGCAGGGCCGATCAGGGGGTTGGGGCACCGCCACTGTCACACTCAGGGCAGGGCTGATAGAGAGGTTATGACTCTACCCTGTCATACACAGAGCAGGGCCCGTGGGGGCGGGGGGTTGAGGCACCGCACCCTGTCACACACAGAGCAGGGCCGATCAGGGGGTTGGTGCGCTGCACCCTGTCACACACAGAGCCGCAGGGCAATCGGGGGATTGGGGAGCTCCCCCCCATCAGGCACAGAGCAGGGCTGATCAGGGGATTTGGGCTCTGCCCCCTGTCACGCTGATCCCAGTGCCGGGAGCCTCGCTGCTCTGCTGATCCCGGTGCTGGGAGGCATATTACCCTTTTACTATATAGGATAGAGGCCTGGTGCACGGGTAGGGGCCGGCTGGTTTGCCCTGAAGGGTGTCCTGGATCAGGGTGGGGGTTCCCACTGGGGTGCCTGGCCAGGCTGGCTGAGGGGCAGAGGGCTGTTTTCCCGCTGGCAGTTGACTAAAAGCTCCCAACCGCTCCTTGTTTTCTTTTTTTTTAATTTTTTTTATTTTGGGCCAGCTTTAGCTCTGAGGCCTCGCTGCTGAAAACATGGATACAATGTTGCGGTCTGGGGCTGACTGAAAGCCTGTTTTGTTTAGCTTCTTATTTGCAACATAGTAATAGTTGCTTAGAGTTGCAGTTGAGAGGCCGGCAAGTGAGGCGGGGAACGTTGGAGTCTGCAGTTCCTGGAGGAAGCAAGCCTCCCTGTTCGCTTCAGTGCATGGCTGCTGGCCGCCATCTTGGCTGACAGTTAATTTGCATAAGGATACGCTGATTAGCCAATGGGAAGGGTAGCGGTCGTACGCCAATTACCATGTTTCTCTTTTATTAGTGTAGATTGGGCTGATCTGGATAATCTGTCATCCTACAAAGAAAGCTTGGATGATTCCTCAGGTCCCTTCTCTCTCCCTCATGATCTCTCTTCCTCCAGCTCTGTCTGCCTGTTTTCCTAAAGTATGTTGTGCATCCGCACTCCTCTCTGCCCATTCTGTGGTGGTTCAGGCTCAGTGTGTTCAGCTGGACAACGACAACAGCTTCCCAACTGGGCTCCCTGTCCCCACACTGCTTCTTCCAACCTGTACTCCACCAGCAGTTAGAGTGATTCTTAAAAAAATTACACTTTTTATTTCAAGATAATTATAGATCCACACACAGTTGTAAGAAATGATACAGAGATATATACCCTCTACCCAGTTTCCCAGTTCGCAACATCTTACGAAACAGTAGTATAAGGTCACACCCAGAATACCAATATTGATAAAGGTAAGATATGGAACAGCTCAAGTACCACAAGGATCCCTGCTTTGCTTTATTTATTTATTTGTTTTAAAATTGCAGTAAAATATACATAACATAAAATCTACCATCTTAACCATTTTTAAGTATACAGTTCAGTGACACTTGGTGCATTCCCATTGTTGTGCTACCATCATCACCATTCATCCACAGAATTCTTTTCATATTGCAAAACTGAAACTGTACTTATAAAACAATAACTCCTCACTTCCCACTCCCCTGGTAACCACCATTCTACTTTCTGTGTCCATGAAGTAGACTACTTTAGGTTCCTCATATAAGTGGAATCATATAGTATTTGTCCTTTTGTGACTGGCTTATTTCACTTAGCATAATGTCATCAAGGTTTGTCCATCTTGCGGCATGTGCCAGAATTTCCTTCCGTTTCTAGGCTGAATATTCTATTGTATGCATAGAGCATGTTTTGTTTATTCATTCACCTGTCAGTGGGCCTTTGGGTTGCTTCCACCTTTTGGCTATTGTGAGTAATGCTTCTATGAACATGGGTGTACAAGTATCTCTTCCTGTGTTGCCCTCTTATAACCATACCCACCTCTTTTCCTCCCCTACCCCTTCCTGACACTGGCAAACACTAATCTGTTCTTCATTCCTATAATGTCATTCAACAGTGTTGTGTAAATGCAATCATATAGTACGTAACATTTTGGGATTGGCTTTTTTTTTTTCACTCTGCGTAAACTCCTAGAGTTTCATCTAATGATTGTGTTAATAGTTTGCTTTTTAAATTTATTGCTGACTGAGTCATCTTTTTCAAGTATGCACATTGGATCACATTGTCCCATAGCTTACATCTCCCTAGTAGCATATGGAACAATATCCACGCTCCTTGCCATAACCCCTAAGACCTGCTGGGATTTGACCCCTGCCTCATTCTCCAACCGCAGTGTCATCCACTCTCCGCCATGCCTCACTCACTTTGCTCTAGGCACATGGGTTTCCTGCTTGTATAGAAATACTCAAAGCTTTCCTGCCCACCTTTTCTCCCCCTTACCCTGCCTTTGAGTTTACTGTTTCCTCCATCTGGCATCTAAATAATAGTGATCACTCATATATCCGCTGCCCTGTGCCACTGTTCTAATTTTTTTATACACGTCAACATATTTAATTCTCACCACAACCCTATGGGGTAAATACTGTGATCATGCTGTTTTATATATGAGGAAGCTGAGGCACAGAGAGGTTATAGAACTTGCCCAGGGTCACAGAGTGATTAAATAGCAGACAGAGCAGGACTCGATTCCAGGCTGTGCAGATCCCTCTGCTCCTGCCCTGTCTCAGCACCCAGCCCTTTCCTGTCACTCAAGCATCATTTCCTCAGAGAGCCTTCTCTAACCATCAAATCTAAACCAGTGTGATCTCTCATTGTTGCCATATTTTCTTTCCTCTGAGTTTTTATACATTACTACATATTTGAGGATTTATATACATAATGTGATACTGGGTTTTTTTCCCAGCTTTTAAGCTTTATGCAAATGGTATACTATATAGATATCATTCTGAGCTTCATATTCTGCTCAGCAATGTTTTTGAAATTTGTATATGTTGAAGATGTGGTTCTAGTTAATTTATTTTAAATAACCAAAGAGTAACCCATTTTATGACTATATATTCATAATTCATCTAGTCTCCTGTTGATGGGCCTTTAGATTGTTCTGAATTTTTTTTTGTTATAAACAATGTTGGAATTAGCTGTCTTGCACATGTATCCTTGGAGACATGGGCAAAAGCGTTTATACCCAAAAGTTCTTTCCTCAAGAAGGGAATTGTTACTGGGTCATAGGTTACAAGAATATTCAACTTTACCAGATATTGCCAAGTTTCTATCCAAGGAAGATTCTACCAGTTTATTCTCCCATGAGAGTTCTTTTTTCTCCACATAAAATAATCATATTTTTGTTTTGAAACTATCACTCTGATAGCAAAGTAAAAAGGTAGGTAGCGGTGCAACGGGGCCCAGGCACGTGGAGAGCTGAGAGCCGGCCTGGTGAGTTTCCTCAGCTCGGGAGCTGCAGTGGAGAGCTTTCACACACGCCCTGCTGCCTTCATCCTCCCGTGCCTCATCGGGCTGGCAGAAATGGAATTATCTGCTTCTCAAGTGTTATCAATCACATAGCAAACTGTGTGGGCGACCCAACTGCTGCGCTTTATAGAAAATTATTATTTATTTTTTATTTAACAAAACTCAAGGCTGAGAGGGTGCTCCATGGTGCCCTTCTGTGGCTGCAGTGTTTTCTCCTCTTTGGCTCAGCCTGGGTTGTTTACTATGCATGCGCTGTATTGCAAATGTGGAACAAATGAAGCCCAGATATCAAATTAATACTGTGATCTGTTTTTCTGTTTTGTTGCCATAACAATCTGTGGCTCTCGAAGCAAAGAGAAAATTAGAATTGTATTAAAGGTGTTTACACCATGTACACTCCATCCTGCATTATTATTTATTGCTATAATGAGTGTATTTAACATTTGCTTCAGGAGAGTTCACTGCATCTGCTTTTTGCCTTGTGATTTTTCTGCTCATCATTCCCACCTGATTTTGCTTTTTGACCTTGACTTTTCCTATAGTTCCGAGCCGGAAGGCAGGGGGAGGTTTGGTCAGATGCTTCACAGTCTCTTGACTACTCACATTTGTCCCTCCTGTTCCTGCCTCAACCTGTGTAGTTCTTTGAAATCAAGAGTGTTGGTTAGAAACAAAGCAGGACCTGGAGAAAGTTTTCCTTCTTTCTTTGCCCCATTTCTGCCCCCCAAACCTGAACAGGAGGCCCAGCATCCTTTGTGAGAGATGAAGAAGAGCTGAGGGGTGGAAGAAAGGAAAATTAGAGGAATTTATGTCTTAGAGGAAGTGGAGTGGAAATAAATATGGCAAATGGAGAATGAGTTTGCTGGTCCCTAAGATCTACTTCCATGCTACTCTATTCTCAAGGTCAAGTACTCACCTTCTCAGACCTGAGGTCATTCTTTGACCAAGATCTTTGCTGCCCCAATAATCACAGAGTACAGTCTGATGGGCCTCAAAGTGGCTGAGAGGGTGGAGTTGGTGTGGTGGAGGCCCCCTCACTAACGAGGTAAATTTACCCATGTGGATACCTGCTTTGGACGGTCTGGAGTTTAAGCTCTTTTAAGGCAGATGCTATTCCTATAATTCCTAGAATAATGCTGGGCACACACACACAAGGAACTTGAGAACTTCATTCACTGATTATCCAGGTCATTGTAGTAGAGCTAAAGATAGTTTCCTTCCTGGTAGTGAGGGAAGATGTGTTTAAAAATGGACAAATTCTTGGTGAGTTATGCCCATTTTTGGCTATCTGTGTCTCCAGAGACAATAGAATGAAAAGGAATATTTCTCACCCTTCTTAGAAGAGGCCTCCAGGTGGTCTGTCTTCTTCCTCATTATTTTCTTCTTCGTTAGGGAAGAACGTGTGCAAAGGAGGGTCTGAGGGAAAACATCACTTAGTGACTCTCGACTCAAAAAGGTCAAAGCCACAGAGGCCCTGAGTGATGACAGGTTTTTTAAATGTGCTGCTGTTGAACTTTACTCCCCAGGGGACCTTGAGTCAGGTCTCAAGCCCAGGGCAGGATGAAGGCCCTTTCTTTTTTAAGCCTCCTTTTGAGCACGACAGAATCAGGCCTAGGATACTCCCTGGTTATGTCAGTGATAAAAAAAAAAGGCAATTGGTGCTAAGAAAAGTCAACCTTTCTCTCAAGGCCAAAGTTATTTTATTTCTCAAATTCCTGCATATGCGTGCGTGCATGCACACACACACAGAAACTTAGAACGAAGAGTACAAAAATGGGTTTGGAGGTCCAGGTCAGTTTGTGAGTGGTCATAATATTATCACACAGGAGGCAGCTGTTTGTGACTATGGCAACTTTGGTCCCAGAGTGAAGCGTGAAATGGCAGAAATATTAATTAGGTTGGTGGAGAGAAGATGCTGGGGGTGGGAGGGAGGATGGGAGTAGCAGGAAGGCCTAAGATGGCTCTGGGTGCATCTTTGGAAAAAGCACATCATATCTTTGGGGTCTCCCATGTTTTGCTGCAGAGCCCTCTTTTCTGCCCAGTGGCCCTCCCAAAGTCCTAGGGCAGTGGCCCCTCTAGACCTAGGGATGTGTTGGGCAAGACAGACATGACACAAGGTTCAGTCATCTCCAAAGACCAATTTTTTGCTTTTATGAATAACCTGTTTGAAGTGTTCCAACTTAGCCACATTCTCTCTCAGACATGTTTCAGGAGGCTGGTGACCACAGTTAATCCCTTTGTGTCAGTGGATCTAAATTGCTTACAAAGTGTCACATCCACTACTTCAGTCAGTCACTAATTCTGATGAGAAGAGGTTTATTTTTGTGCCAGGCCCTTTCCTGGGGGTTGGAGATGTGAAGTAACTTATCCAAGTTCATGCCAAGAGCACTTTGCAATTCTGCTTGCTTAAGCAAGCATCAGTATGTATGTGTGTGAAAAGGGACCATTGGAGCTTTGCTGGATTTTATTCGGTTGAATTCCCTTGTGTCTACCGGGTCTGAATGTCAGGGACTAAAACCCAGTTATCAGAGAGCAGGTGGCAGTAAACTGTACTTGCAGAAACATGTGCTTCCTACCTTACATCATACATGACACTTTTATTTGTTCCAAATAAATTCCTGGTGATATCCAACTCTATGGATTCAGCAGATAAATGCCCCTATCATGCTTCCTTTAAAAATGTTCATGAAATGTGTGCATTTCTGTGTGGGAAGATGATATATTGTGAAATAGCAACATAACCTCCCACCTCACAAGGCCACACAGACCCCTTTTACCCCAGGCACTGGCAGGAGGTGTGCACAGTAGCTCTGGCGCCAGCTGTGGGTGCAAGTGGGGCCATCGCCAGCAGCAGGTGCGAGAGGAGGCTGCCGGCCCTGATCGCCTCTCAGGAGCAGGGGGAGGTGGAGAAGCCCTGAGGGGCGATTGAGTCTGGCAGCTGTCGCTCGCATCAGCTGATGGCGCCGAGTGATCGGGGCTGGCGCTGGGCACCGGCAGTGGGTGCGAGTGATGGTTCCGGCACTGGCAGCAGGTGTGAGCAGGGCTGGCGCCGACAGAGGTGAGTGCCTGGCAAGACTGTGGCACATGGGAGCAAATAATTTTCAGTAACCACCAGAGGCTCACCCTGATGACAGTGACTGGCACCCTGCTTTGATCTGGCGCCCCCACTCACCAGCTCCACCATCCCGCCGGGCCGATGCCCGCCATGTTCTGCACTCTGCCACCTGCTGCCGACACCTGCCATGTTCCACACACATCCCCTGGTGGTTAGCGCACTACATAGTGACTGGTTGTTCTGCCGTTTGGTCTATTTGAATACTAGGGTTTTAAATATATAGACTAGAGGCCCGGTGCATGAAATTTGTGCACGGGTGGGGGGGTGTCCCTCAGCCCGGCCTGCACCCTCTCCAACCTAGGACCCCTTGGGGGATGTCTGACTGCCAGTTTAGGCCCCATCTAAACCGGCAGTCAGACATTCCTCTCACAATCCAGGACCACTGGCTCCTAACTGCTCACCTGCCTGCCTGCCTGATTGCCCCTAACTGCCCCCCTGCCGCCTGATTGCTCCCTAACTGTCTGGGAGGAAGTCGGATGTCTGGAAGATGTCGGTCGACCCAGTCTCATTAACATATTACCCTTTTATTAGTATAGACTAGAGGCCCGGTGCATGAAATTCGTGCATGGGGGGGAGTGTCCTTCAGCCCAGCCTGCACCCTCTCCAATTCTGGACCCCTTGGGGGATGTCTGACTGCCGGATTAGGCCCAATCTGCGGGATCGGACCTAAACCCGTGGTCGGACATCCCTCTCGCAATCTGGGACCGTTGGCTCCTAATCATTCACCTGCTTGCCTGCCTGATGTCCTCTAACTGACCTCCACTGCCAACCTGATGGCCCCTAACTACCCTCCCTTGCTGGCCTGATGGCCCCTAACTGCCCTCCCCTGCTGACCTGATCACCCCTAATCACCTCTGCCTCGGCCCCCGCCACCGTGGCTTTGTCTGGAAGGACATCCGGAAGATGTCTGGTCTAATTAGCATGTTACCCTTTTATTAGTATAGATGATCTCACAAAGGGCCATTCAAGCTTCCAGGTGGAACCTTTGTTGTTTAACTTCTCCCAGAACCATTGCCTTTTGCCTTTTATCTAATTGTGGAATGCAAGGCTTCAGTTTCTAAGTGGAGCTTGTTAGGGAGGAATAGCTTGGAGCAGAGCACCCTTCCCCACTGTGGGGAATCATAGCAGATGGCAGGTGCAGCCTGAGAGGAGAGAGGTGGCACAATGCTAGGCACTGGCCTGGGTCCTGCTCCTGGCACAGGGTGATGCTAGTGTTGCCAGCAGTTAGCTGGGAGACACGTGGGTGCTGGGAGCTGGCAGGCAAAACTCCAAACTGTGACCCTGGGGACTTTCAGGGACACGCTGCAGCAGATGTCTATTCTTGGCTGGGGCAATTATCCTCAAAGTGGAAAGTCAGCAGGAAGCGAGCAGGGCCTTCACTCTGGGAGGGACATGACTGATGTACATTTGGTGCAGTTTTCAGCTGCAGGAAAGGGAGGACAGCTAATTAGATGAGCAAATATTACCTGGAGACTTCAACTGATCCAGGTGGGGATAGAAAGAATCATGCACAAGGTAGGAAATTTTATTGTGGTGGTTTTGAGGCAGCCATTTTGACACAGGCGTGGCAAAAAGAAAAAAACAAGGATGTCTTTTTTATTATCAAGTAATGTGTATATCAGACATTACTGACCATTAACTCATCCTGAACTTCATCCTACCCCTGAATGAAACATTATTTTCCTGTGTCAAGTAGCCATTTCTAACAAAGTTTTGTGGATGGGCATGGAGCTTGGTAATCCCCGGGCCAGCATGGAGAGAGGGAAAAGTGTATACACCTGATAGAAATCTCAGGCATCTGTCAACAAATGGGGAGAGGAGGAAGGCCTCTGGGGCAAAATGATCTTTTGAATGCAACATTCAGCCTCAAATGTTATCTCCCAGCTTCCCAGAGTACCCACTCTGACCCTTTTTTGGGGAGGGGAGAAATAAAACTCCATCTTATCCTTGCTTCTTATCCTATATAATAAAAGGGTAATATGCAAATTGACCCTAAAGGCAGAATGACCAGGAATGACTGGTCGCTATGATGCGCAGTGACCACCAGGGGGCAGATGCTTAATGCAGGAACTGCTCCCTGGTGGTCAGTGTGCTTCCACAGGGGGAGTGCTGCTCAGCCAGAAGCCGGCTCATGGCTGGCCAGTGCAGCAGCAGTGGAGGAAGCTTCTCCTGTCTCTGCGGCAGTGCTAAAGGTGTCCAACTAATGGCTTAGGACCGCTCCCTGTGCATTAGTCGAACATCCCCCGAGGGCTCCCAGGCTGCCAGAGGGATGTCTGACTTCCAGCTTAGACCTGATTCCCTGGAGAGTGGGCCTAAGCTGGCAGGTGGACATCCCCCGAGGGCTCCCAAGCTGGCAGAGGGATGTCTGACTGCCAGCTTAGGTCTTCTCCCCTGGGGAGCAGGCCTAAGCTGTTAGTTGGACATCCCCCGAGGGCTCCCGGGTTGCCAGAGGGTGCAGGCCGGGCTGAGGGACCCCCCCAAGTGCACGAATTTTTATGCATTAGGCCTCTAATTCAGTATAAGCGCTTTTCCTTTCTGTTGACACTCTTGTAGGTAAAGCCAATCACTCTATACTTTCTGGTTATTTGCT
>NW_005871177.1:2883788-2921510 GCF_000147115.1 Myotis lucifugus
ATTTTTGCCATGTCTAAATTTTTCTAAATGTCACCCCTATTTTGCTACAGTTTTAAAAACCTTTAAAGCTGTTTTTCCCTTCTCTGATCTGACTTCTCCTTCTCTGCTTACCCAAACTATTGTAATATCTTTGCGCCTAGTCTTTTCCTCTCTTCTACTCACTTCCCACATTGATCCTCTGATCCTTCTCTGGTTTATTGGTTTTTGTTTTGGTTTTTGGTTTTTTTAATGTGTGTGCTCCTTATTAGAAATCCCAAGGTCCTTAGTTTTGAATCCAGGACCCCTAACATAATCTACTCATTTCCAGTACATCCCTCATCTTCCAACTTAACACTGTACTCTAGTCAAATCAGGCCACTCACTGGTTCCCAACCAGGACTGTCTTTGCTGATATTCTCTACTCTCTGCTTGATGAATTCCTACCTGCATTTTAGGATTTCTGTCACTTTGGCTGTGGATCCTTTCCTGATACTCCCTCACCATTAGAAATATTATTCCGTCTTTTCTCCAGACTACAAAGTCCTCACTTGGCCCTTGTTTAGGTCTTAACATACTGTGTTATAATTATACTAGAGGCCTGGTGCATGAAAATTCATGCACTGGAGGGGGAGTCCCTCAGCCCAGCCTACCCCTTCTCACAGTCTGGAAGCCCTCAGGGGTGGGAGGTGACTTGGTGATCAGGGGAAGGCAATGCCCCATCACACCTCTGCTGCTGCCACTGCCGGCAGTGCAAGCCTCGGCCGACCTTGGTTACCTGAGCATCGAGCGGCCCTGGACGGCTGGGCAGCCACCATCTGAGGCTTGCCTGTGCCTCAGCCCTGCCCTGGGTGGCTGGGGGCCTGAGGGGACTGGGGGACTCCAGAGGCAGGCGGGCCTGGCCTTGCCGTATGCCTGCTGCCCCAGTGGGGCTGAGGGGAATGGGTGCTGCTGTCTTGTGGCTGTGGGTGCCGCCATCTTTGAGGGTGGGGCAATCAATTAGCATATTCCCTCCTTATTGGCTGCGGGTGCTGCCATCTTTGAGGGCGGGGCAGTCAATTAGAATATTCCTTCCTTATTGGCTGTGGGCGCCACCATCTTTGTGATGGTGTGAGGGTCAATTAGCATATTCCCTATTTATTAGATAGGACTAGAGGCCTGGTGCATGAAATTCATGCACTCAAGGAGGATCCCTCAGCCCAGCCTGCACCCTCTCACAGTCTGGGAGCCCTTGGGGGTTGTCTCTGTGGGGAGTGGGCCTAAGCCAGCAGTCGGACAACCTTAGCACTTCCATGGAGATGGGAGAGGCTCCTGCCACTGCTGCTGCATTTGCCAGCTGTGAGCCCATCTCAGGGTTTCTGGTTGAATGGTGCTCCCCCTGTGGGAGTGCACTGACCATCAGAGGAAGCTCCTGCATTGAGTATCTGCCCCCTGGTGGCCAGTGCATGTCATAGCGGCTGGTTGTTCTGCTGCTCAGTTGATTTGCATATTAGCTTTTTATATATAGGACTAGAGGCCTGGTGCACAAAAATTTGTGCACTGGGCGGGGGTTCCTCAGCCCGGCCTGTGCCCTCTCGCAGTCTGGGACCCCTCGGGGGATGACCACCTGCTGGCTTAGGCCTGCTCCCCAGGGGATTGGGCCTAAGCTGGCAATCAGACATCCCTCTGGCAGCCCGGCAGCCCTCGGGGGATGTCCACTTACCAGCGGGGAGCAGACCTAAGCTGCAGTCGGACATCTTTAGCACTACTGAGGAGGCAGGAGAGGCTCCCACCACCACCGCTGTACTGGCAGCCATCAGCCTGGCTTGTGGCTGAGCAAAGCTCCCCCATGTGGGAGCACACTGACCACCAGAGGGCAGCTCCTGCATTGAGCGTCTGCCCCCTGGTGGTCAGTGTGTGTCATAGTGACCAGTCATTCCCAGTCTTTCTGCTGTTAGGGTCAGTTTTCATATTACCCTTTTACTATATAGGATAGAGGCCTGGTGCACGGGTGGGGGCTGGCTGGTTTGCCCTGAAGGGTGTCCTGGATCAGGGTGGGGGTCCCGCTTGGGTGCCTGGCCAGCCTGGGTGAGGGGCTGATGGCTGTTTGCAGTTGGTCACACCCCCTTCAGGGTGGGGGTCCCCACTGGGGTGCCTGGCCAGCCTGGATGAGGGGCTGATGGCTGTTTTTAGGCTGCCTGCACCCTCTTTAGGGTGGGGGTCCCCACTGGGGTGCCTGGCCAGTCTGGGTGAGGAGCTGAGGGCTGTTTTCAGGCTGGCTGGCGACTGAAGCTCTCAGCCTCTCCTTTTTTTCTTTTTTTTTTTTATTCTGGGATTTATTTACCTTCTATAATTGAAACTTTGTTGCCGTCCTGCTCGCTCCAGCTCTGAGGTCGCGGCTGGCTGAAAGCAGGTATCTGGAGTTTGTTTAGCTTCTATAATTGAAACTTTGTTGCTTTTGGAGCTGTTGCTTTTGGAGCTTAGAGCCAGGCCGCGGAAGGCGGGGAACCTTGGCTTCCTCCATCACTGGAGCAAGCAAGCCTCCTGCTTGCTTCAGCTGTGTGGCTGCCGGCCACCATCTTTGTTGGCAGTTAATTTGCATATCTTGCTGATTAGCCGATGGGAAGCGTAGCGGAGGTACAGTTAATTACCTTTTTTGTCTTTTATTAGATAGGATACCTTCTCTCCAACTAGTCTGTAATCTTCTCATGGAGAGATAGGAGACCTGTGAGAATGGGCTAGATTTTCTACTAGTGTTTCCCAAAATATGCATTGGAATCCTGGTTCTGCTGGATGTTAATCAACTCTTGGTGCTTATGATGTTATAAATACTGTTATAAATATTTTGCATGTAGACAGGCAGTGTTATTATTATATATATTTTGTAGATGAAGAAACTAATAGCTAATAAGTGGCAGTGCCAGTCAGTTTTCAAATGTAGGAAGTACTGTCCCAAAGGCCATGGTCTTCACTACCATACTATATTGTCCCTCAGGTTAATATAGTGATTTTCAACCTTTTTCATCTCATGCATGCCACGACTTAATTACTAAAATTCTGAGGCACACCAAAAAATGCTATATTGTTTTGCCAATCTGACAAGAGACAGTAGGTATAAATTTGATTCATTCATACTGGTTGGTTACTATTGTGTTGGCTGTTGTCATTTTTTTATTTGACAATCTAAGGGAAAAAAGGTCAGTGCCCCTGACTAAATAGTCAGGTGTTGCATGTTTTAAAAATTTCTGTGGCACACCAGTGTACCTGTCATGGCACACCAGTTGAAATTGCTGGGTTAATAGGTATTATATGATATAAAATTTCAAAGACAAATGCCCAATTTAATCAGTTTGAACAAAATTATATCTTTGCTGCAGGGGGTGCAGAGACTTCACATATGTGAATGCACATTGTGAATTTCCAAAAGGAGGATATAGTTAAATATAGTTAAATATAAATCAATAATCAATTATTATTGATTTCAGAGAGAAAGGAGAGGAAAAGAGAGATAGAAACAACAGTGATGAGAGAGAATCATCCATCAGCTGCCTCCTGCATGCCCCACACTGGGGATTGAGCCCCCAACCCGGGCATGTGCCCTGACCCAGAATCGAACCATGATGTCCTGGTTCATAAGTCGATGCTCAACCACTGAGCCACCCTGGCCAGGCTGGGTCATAGTTTTTAAAGATTGTATGGAACACATTCTGTAGACTGTTAAGAATGTGCCATACATAGCTGGCTAGTTGGGAGACATGACTAGAGTACAGAGGGCCACTTTGCTCAGCTCTGCCCTTGGTAGAGACATTGGCATGGAGAAAACCTCAGGACCGGCTCCCCTGCCCCCATTAACCATTCTATTTAACTAGAGGCCCGGTGCATGAAATTCATGCAAGGGCCTTGGCCCTGGCCCCTGCCCACCGCCACTGCAGCCAGGGGGCCTCTGCAGCCTCTGCCTTGGCCCCCGCCCGCTGCGGCTTTGTCCAGAAGGAAGGACGTCCTGAAGGACGTCTGGTCTACTTAGCATATTATGCTTTTATTATTATAGATTCTCCCCTCAGAAAGACCTTTAAGCTCTAGCCAGGTAGACACTGTGTGCGAGTAGCATTGAGCTCAGCCAAGGACTAGAAAGTCTGAAAGAGTTCCATCTCTTTGTGAATCTTTAGTATATAATCTCGTGTGGGTACCATGGTGATATAGTGTTTGCTGTGCGGAGAGAGGTGTTTGTCTGGATCATCCTCTTTTAGTGGTTTGAAGGGTTTCTTCTTACTTGGCAGATACATGCTAATTATGGCAAAATCCTGGAGGCAGGATCCTGTAGTACTTCTCTTTGCACTCCCAGCTCCTACAGAGTGCCTTGCATGACACGCTGTTTAATACCTGTCTTTTGAACAAATGAATGATGAGTAGATTATGCATTGTCCCTAAGGTAGTTATTGACAAATTGGGACATTTCCTGGAAGCCTGGAGCAAGGCTGTTCTAAAGACTTGGTTATATTTTTCTGCTTGTGGGATGGTCTGGGCCCCATCCTGCTCCAGGTACTAACTTGGCAGGATAAATAGCTGCAGCCGGAAGTGAAGGTTAAAGGGAGTTACCTGCTTCTCAGGAATGCCTTAGAATCAGATGCCTTTATTCATTATTTTCTACTGATTTGTACTTAGTTATGTGGCTTTTCTGGTCTCTTAGATGTCACACATTCATCTAGGGACATTCCCTACCTCTAAAATGTTGCTGAGAAGGTAAAAAATGTAGCTTAAAAAAGATGACAACACACCCAGGGTAGCAGGAATATTCTTCCATTGGGACCCAGTAGGTGATTAGCTCTGTAGCAACAAGTCAGAAGCTGAATTTGGGGACTCATAAACAGAATAATGTTATTCCTCATCCCTATCTGTGTCCAGGTCTCCCATAGTGGCTCCTGACTTTTGCCTCTTATTTCTAACATCTTCATCCCATCCCATAAGCAGACCTCTCTCTACAGGTATTTCCTGAGTTGTCCATGTAATAAGGCATATTTTTCTTGAGCTCCAGCAAGATCGCCTGCTATATTCACCCATCCATCCATCCATCCATCCATCCATCCATCCACCCACCCATCCATCCAATATTTTGAACACTGACTATAGGCTTTGTGTGACACTGGGGATACAGCGATGAATGAGACACAGTCACTTTCTTCAGAGCTCACAGCCTGGCTTGGGAGACAGACATAAGGAAGATGTAAACAGTGCACAATTAAGAGTGAATGTTATGATGCATTGCAGACAAAGAACTATGGGAATACAGCAGGGATAGAGAGACAAGGGCAGGAGAGGATGACTCCAAAGACAATAAATGTTTATCACAAAGCTGAGGTACTGGTGAGCTTCTCTCAGATACCCTCTTCTGAAGTAGTGGTTTTAAATCTTTGTGTGTTGAGTAGCAAAACTGTCTTTTTAAATTCTACATGGACCACCAATAAATAAAATAAGGAGAGTGCCTTTGGCTAAATTGGGGGCGGCGAAGATGGGGGTGGTGGTAGCGGTTGCCAACCTTTCGGACCTCACAGACCACCAGTGGTCTGCGGACCACCGGTTGGCGACCGCTGGTCTACAGAGCTCACTGCTTGGCTACATCTAGGCTTCTGAGCCCTGATCACTGCTCTTCCCAAGGTGATCAAAGGTGTATCAGTTCAGGCTGCTGCTGAGGACACAGCTTGGCCTCGGGAGGGCATAGAACCTACAGGCTTGTTACAGGCAAATCTCCAGGTGATTTTGCCATTTCCATTTAGGACACAAATGGATAGCCAGGCATTTCTTCTGGAAAAGAGATGGCTCAGTGTCATACTTAGATGTAGGAAGCAGGGATGGAGTAGAGTGAGTAATCAGTTTCCCTTTCTGAGAATGGAGTTGTTAGGCCTCATGGCGTAGGGCAGGACTGTGTGGGTGTGCTAGCCTGGAAGGTGGGCATGTCTGCAGCATATAATTTCTCCTGAGGGGAAGAGCCTGCCCTGGAACTTGTTAGTGCAGAGATCTCTGCTGGAGGAGCTGTGGTTTCTGGTTGATCCTTGTCGGTAGTTGTCCAAGGAACCGAGGGAGGGCCATGGGGCTCCCTGGGGATGGCTGAGAGGACCCCTGGGAGGAGATAGAAGGAGACGAGGCCGGCAGAGGGGAGCTTAGTTGACCATGTCAGTAGATACTATCACTGCTACCAACTGGCTGAATGTACTGAGTGCTTACGATGTGATGGTCCTGGTCTAAGTGTTTTCTGTATCTAGGCTTAGCTAATCCTTATAACAACCTCATGCAATAGGCACTAGGTATTTTTAACCTCCATTTTGCCAGTGAGGAAATGAAGGCACAGAGAGGCTACACGGGTAATTAGTAGTAAAGTTGGCATTTAAACAGGCAGTGTGACTCACCAGAAATGCTCTTAAGTGCCTTCTATATTTTTAAGACCAGCTTTGTGATGGAAGCATCATCCAGTGTCTCAAAACTGCAGGGTCTTACCTGGGACTTTAACTGTAATTGACCAGTTGCAGAACACAATATGTCTTTTATATTTATATATTTAATATATAACATATTTAATGTATATTAATATATTGATTTTTTAGTTAAAAAATGCTCTGGATGTAGGCAGGTAGAAGGTACCAGGCTGTTTTGCTGCCCTGTAGAGAAAGGCTAAAAGAAATGTATTTACCTCAAAGTGGCTCCCACCTGACAGGCCCTCAAGCTGTCCCTCTGAGCTGGGTCTGCAGGCTGTGACGAGAATATGTGGGTTTTCACTTTTTGTTCCCTGACCGAGGCTCCGTGCTCTCCTACACATTATTGCCTTGGATGTGTTTTGTTTAAAAACGAGGATGCTTTCTAGCTATGTGACTGATGCTCAGGGCAAAGCTATGAAGGGAGTATTTCCTAGGGCACCTCCATGTGCAGCCAGCGCTTCAACACCGGAGCTCTGCACATGTAGACCAGCGGTTTTCAGAATGTTAAGCTTTTTTTTTTTTTAAACCTCTCCCTCAATCCCAAGCTGCATGGCTCCAGCAATGCAGTCTTTCTAGACCTTTCAATTTTGCTACCCTTTGCTCTTTTTGTGATCAGTTTCACTAGTCTTTGTTTCTGTCGACAAATCTGTAAGTAGGAAGTTTGGGATGGGAAGAGGTAGAGACTGGAAGATTTTCTGTGGATTTTCATTAATCATACTCTGTCCCTCATTATCAGGGGTAACTAAGATTTATTTTGTGAAGGATTAGGATGCCTGTGCCATTTTGCAAGTAGCAGTTTAGGATTTTTTTTCTTAGAATCAAACATTAAGCAAGAAAAAACAAATCTAATATAAAATCCCAAAGCTAAATAAATCCAACATAAAATGCCATTCTGTGCCAACTTATGGCCTGTAGGAAAAATTTCAAAAATATTCCTTCAAAGGGCCAAGCAGCAGGCTTCCCATTTAAGCTTTGCAACTGTTTTAGGATGTCTCTCTCATATCACTTTGAAATTTTACCCTTCTTATCCTGAATGATCAAACATCTTCTCTTGCTTTCCGTCGCCCTGCATCCTGAATAGACCCGCCACTGCTCCCCAGCAGGGGCTAGTTTTAGTGTCAGTCGTTTTGGAAAAGCATTGATGCACACCAGCATTATTCTCGGATATGTCTTTCTTTTTCTTTCTTCGGAGCCTCAAGAGGGAATAGCCAGAAAGGCAGTTGGGCAGTTTCTAGGTTAGGGCAGATGCTGGATGCTTTCCAGAGGCCTTTGGGCAGGAAGGATTGCTCTGTTCTGCCACCCGCAGCGCCCTGGGTAGAGACGTTCCATGGACACCTGGAAGGGGATGGTTTTCCAGTTGTCTCTTGCTAAAGTGTGCTCGGAAGAACTCCCCCCACTCCGTTTTGATTCCAAAGTCAATTTATTGAACATTAAGTCATAAAGCCAGTGATATAATTTTAATGAAAAATATCCTGTATCACTCAAGACTGAAAAGGACAAAAATACCCCTTAGAAACACTGCTTTGAAAAATAATTACATTAACATTACACACAACAGTCCTTTCTTAAGCTTTATTTAAGAAATCGAGTACTATATAGTTCAATATATATAAGACACATCCAGTATTGTGTTCCTGATAGCAAGTGCATAGATTTTGTTAAGATATCACTTTCACTCGATATAAACGTTTTATGGTCATATGAAGATACTATTCCCAGTGATTTTGCCCAAGCATGAGAGGAGAGAACAGAACACAGCAAAAATAGTGAACTACAACAGAGATGAAGAACAGAAACAGCGCATTAGCAGAACAGTCGATTCCTGATAAGTGAATAAGCTGATTGTTTGGTCACAATTTTTTATTCACTTATCAGGAACGATTCACAGTCCGTTTATGCTCACTGTGTTTCCTAGCCTGCCAGCTAAGAGTCCCAGACCATGGACTGCTCATAACTGCTATGGGCTGGGCAGACCTGTGGCTTCCACCAGCAAGGTAAACATTGACAGTTCTATAATTTCCCAGGTGGGCCGTGCATGCACCTTGCTAACACTGCAGCGGTGTTTTACAGAGTCAAATAAGTATGCATTTAAGCAGTAGTCAAGAGTGCTTAAGGAAACTAGCATTTTTGTCCCTTTTGGAGAATTATTGTTTTTGTTGTTTTTTCAGAACAACAAAAAACTGGCTTTGTCTTCCCCTTCTTTTACTTAGCATGAGTATTTGCCTTGTGCTAAATGGTGGAGATTATATATATATATATATATATATAATCTTACATATTTAAAAAATAAACACTTGCTCACCCTCTTTACCTAATTCCCTTTCTCCCCTCCTTCACACAACCCCCCGCGCCCCCCGCAAAAAAAGGAAAGAAAAACCACACCCTTAGCCATCTTTTACCACTAATGTAAGCTGTGGCTTTTCAGAGGCAAACCGATGAAGGCTAAGATGAGATTTACAATAGAATGGCAGGAAGTCAGCTCCCATCTGTGCAGGTTTGGAGCTGCTGCAAGTCACTGAGGGTTTGGCCTATGGAGGAAAGAGCCTTTTTTCTTCCACATTACCAGGCCCCTCGGTTGTTGAGTCAACTAGAAAAGACAATCTAGGGCTCACAGGGCTGCAGAAACCAGGTGAAAGGCCTGAGCACCTGCACGGAGAGTCTGATTGGCAGCCAGAGGAAGGCTGCCTGGTGCTGGGGGCCAGAGTCAGACAGAGCTTGCGCATCTGAAACGTTGGAGGGAGAGCAACGACAGGGAGCAAACATCAATGGAATCTTTTAAGAGCACTTGGAGAGCAATCAGATTCCTGAGCATGAGAGGTGGGCAGAAAGGGGCAGAGGGCCTGTGGCTTCAGTTAGAGAGCATACAAGGACTAGTTTATTCTTTAGTTCTCTTTCTGATAACTGGGGTTGGGGTGCTAGTGAGGGGACAAGGCTTTTCAAAAAGCATTCCTTCCTTCAGGAGGGAGTGTGCAGGTGCATAGGACATTCTTGGCTGTCATTTGGAAATGGGCCGTAGATTATGAAGACTGAAGCCCGAGGAACTTGACCTCTTTCCCCTCCCACCCCACCCACTGAGTAGAGCTTCCATTTGAGCCCTGGGATATATTTCTTTCCTTATTAGTTTTAATGATTAAAGTTGCTCCTGGATTTAATTAACTCTTAAACATACATCATTTAAATTACTTTTCTCTCTCTCTCTCTCGGTTGACACAACACACAGACTTTTAACTCTTTTCACATCTTCTATTCACCAAGTAAGTTTATTTTTTCTGCCCTCGAGAGCTCACCTCTTTTAAAAATGTGATTAGTTTCTAAGAAGAATATGGCTATAATGTTATGCCTCTGGACCTGTGGGTAGGTAGAAGTTCTACTGCCTCTCTTCTGAAGTTTCTTAAGGTTATGCAGCAAAGCAGCAGCAGTTTGAAATGAATGTTAAGAACTGCATATAGCCCAGACTGTGTGGCTCAGTGGCTGAGCATCCACTATGAACTAGGAGGTCATGGTTTGATTCCTGGTCAGGGCACATGCCTGGGTTGTGGGCTCAATCCCCAGCAGGGGGCATGCAGGAGGCAGCCAATCAATGATTCTCTCTCATCGATGTTTCTATCTCTCCCTCCCTCTTCCTCTCCCTGGAAAAGAACAACAACAACAACAAGAAGAACTGCATACATACATCCATGATAGAGGGAGAGGGAAGTGAAAAGAGGAGGGAGAGAGGTCAGAAGAGGATAGAAGAGGTGACATTTCCCAGTGCAGTCAGAATATAAGGTCTTGGCAAATGTGTAGGCAGTTATGTAGGTGAATCACAGAAATAAGTGTAAATCGTGGAAGCAGTGGTTAAAATGGGCCATTGGACGTAAACCAGAGGTGGCTGGTGTGCAGTTTCTCCTTCCCCCAAATCAGATATTCACTTAGGTGGAATCGACTGTATCTTTTTACACAACATAGAGAAAAAAACAGATACGTGAAACAGTGAGGTGTGTAGATGCATCACCAACATATAATGACTACCAACAATACAACACGCAGAGAGAGACACAAGTATTAGGAAAATGGTTTAATATTGGAGACAGAAGCAAAAAACTGCATCACACAATAACATACGTTACAAAAATAAGTTTGTTTCAACTACACGGTTATGTTCACAATGAGGACAGAAGAATCAGAAAAAACTTTGATCTAAACAGCAAAAAGCAAACCCCTAAAGTTTTAACTAATACATTTATCCACTTAAAGTGACTGAGTACTTCTAAATCTAATTACCTTATTGTGTAACTGCACAATACAGAATAAAAAGTGAAACTTACCGCTGTATTTTAAGACAAAATTCTAATTCTAGATATAAGCAAAGGGAAAAAAGAAATCAAGCCAAAGTTTTTAATTCTCAAAAGAAAACCAACTTTCTTTCTATCAATCAGAAATCAAACTTGAAATCAGTCATTGTCAGGGGGCCCACTAGAGTAAGCCACAAAAATTTCCATTTTTTTAATCTCCAGTATAAAAAGTTCCACTGGTACAAAATGCATAATAAGTACAATCAATTGTAGAAATAGGAAAGCCTGCATTTTTTTTTTGGCTCAAATTCCATCAAACAACAAAATTCAAATGCATCAATAAAACAAACAATACTCAATGGTCTTACAGTTTCCACTAGGTTGCATTAACTTTGGCTTTTCTCAGACAATATTTAAAAACTATTTTGTAATTCTAAACAAAATGATATTAATCTACAAACAACAATTCTCACAGCACAAAAAAACACAAATACATTTTTTGTATGACATTATTCAAAAAGGTAATGAAACTACAGGTTTTTTTAAAATTTTATTTCTTCTTGTTAATTAGCACTTAAGATAATAATAAAAACAACAGTAAAATGAGTCCAGAGTAGCACAAGCCAAAGAATTAGAACCCCTACGGTGAAAGAAAGATGAACTTGTTCCGCCTTAAGGACTGCCATTGGATTACAATTCTCTAATTTAGTTTAAAAATGACTGTTCTCTACACTTGATTTTTAAAAAAGCAGTTTCACTGTGTGTTTTCCTTCTGGCACAGGCCCTTGCACCCTTGCAGCTTTTCCCTTTTGTTATTAAAAGATAAAGTGACTAAAAGAACAACTTGTCTCTGAGGAGGGTTATCTTCTTAACAATGAAACATGCCAAAAATACCCCCAATAACCCAGGAAGAACAGACTTTCCCACCCCGTGTGTCTTAGTTGCCTGCAAAAATAAGAAACACTCAACTCAAAGTGCCCACCCTGAGCCTCTTCAGCTGCACTCCATTCCTCAGGGGGAGGTGCAGGTGGGCGAAAAGAGAGGCGGGCAGGGGGAGGGCAGTTTGCTTCAGTGAAGAAATCGGAAAAAACGGTTTTGAGATCTCTGTAGAGACTGGTACATGAAGAGATTCAGAACGAATCTAAGAAGTTCAGATGGTGTTCTCTTGTGTTCCTATGCATGTGTCTACACACCACCACATACTATACGCGAGAGAGACGTGTGTGATAACTTTTGTTTCAGCTGATTGCTGCAGGAAGTACAAAATAGCCCTCAAAGGATGAAGGAAGGCCCCAGCAGTAGTAAACACGTGTGAGGATAATACAAATCATGTCATTATAAGTGCACGTGCCGTAAGAAGGAAACTTTTTTTTTTTTTTTGCATCATTAGAGGCTAGTCCTTTCCATCCCTGGGCTATCACATCCACACACAGATTAAACCAAGTGGGGTGGTGAGTGGGAAAAGGAGGAAGGACAGGGAGACAGCAGTTTCTGAACTCCGTTAGAGACAAAGAAGCTTCCAGGGCCCGCTTTCAGGAGAGCAGGAGTTTGTATTGGGGCTGCTGGGAGGACACTGGGCTTTGTCAGGACAGCAAGGAGATCTGTTTACGTGAAGTAGAAGTCAAAGTAACATGGCACTTTAAAAAGTGGCAGCAGGAACTGATGCTAGGTATTTGGTCAGTAACTGGGATAGAGAACTGAGTTTTACTTAAGTGGTCAGTACATGCATTCAATTAAAAAATCAGACACGTATGAAGGGGAAAGGACTCTCAACTAACTCCAGACACCTTGCTTATCAGAGGTGCCCACGGAGTCAGAGAAATCCCCAGCACAATGGCTGATTAGAAATATTAATTAGGAGTATTTAGGAAACAAAAGCAAAAATGCCTCAAAAAACTACCCCATTACCACATCATTTATCTGGAAGGTATATGAAAAATCCTTAACTGGAACATACCACTACATCTGATCTCAATAGCATACAGAATTGAAGGTTTAGTTAGGTGCTGAATCTACCCACCATCCCTCTCAGAAGGTTTACATAATAAACTGTTTTTAAACAGAAGGAATTCTAGCAGCACATTAAGAATTCTTTTTTAAAAAATGACCAGAAATAATCAGAAGTAAAAAAAAAAATGGTGAAGGGGGGAAAAAAGCAGAGAGGGTTAAAGATACTTATATATTTTTCCTGCAGATTTGCCTTGTGGAGTTTTTTCTTTTGGATCTCAACCAAGGATAAAAAAGTAGTAAAGACAAAAACAACTCAGAGAAGATATATGTAGGGGGGAAAAATCCAAATTAGAATCACCCCAAAACAAACTAAATGACAGTATAAAAGTTATCAACATTCCAGATAGCTCTGGGTAGAAAGGGTTAAAAGTTCAAAACTTTCTCACCTTAGAGGTTTCCATATATTATGAAGAAAATACATTGTGAGGTTGCCATCACAGCATTGATGTGCAGAGTGGTTAAAAAAGTGAGACATGGGCACTTATACAATGTCTTACAAAAAACATCATAGAGAAATAACAAACATTAACAATTTCAGGCAACAAGACCACAGGATAGCAAGTTAACAAACTTTTTAACCTCTTTTTTTTCTGTTTTTTGTTTTTTAAATATTAGGGATTTATACAAAACACATAATAAAATACCCATGTTATCAAATTACTTCTCACAAGAAACACACTGAAGCTCTAGGAAGGAAGTACCTTTGGAATTTGGCACTATATATTTTCACTTTTTTTCTTTAAAAGAAAAAAAAATCACATTTTGCTGAACACAAACACATCTAAATAGTCCACAATAAAAAAAAAATGACATCAATGCTTTACAAGCCAACACAAAACTTATTCTGGAATAGTTTTTTTCCCCCCCTCACATGAAATTTTTTTTTTAAGCAAACAACTTTTTTTTGAAATTCTTTTTTAAGTAAATCAATTCTAAACTTGTCTTATCAACAAAGAACATTAAGACCATAAGACTCATGATGAAACCACAACTTAATTCACAGAAGCACCAACGCAACACAGTTTACAGTAACCTTTCTCCTGTACATTGAAACAGTATAAAATATAGGTAATTTCATGTGCATTAAACCATGGATTGTCTAACTGTGAGTCAGTTCAGCAAAAGGTGACACAAATAGGTAGCATTTGCCCCAAAACAGGGTAAATATTTTTCTTATACTAATCTACAAAAAGTGGTTCTATATATATATCTTAATGAGAAAGTCAGCCACCTAAAATGGCCTTATCAAAAAACTTTACACTGCCTGAAAAATGTAAAAACTATTACAGACCTCTAGAGACTTAAAATCAGACAGTTTTTTTCTCAAACTGTTTTTGGAAGTAGTCTGTTAGAAACCAACATTCTGTGTCCCTGGACACATATTGCTATTGTTACCAGTGACCGGGAAGAATGCCAATCCCTGTATAATACTTTCAAGTCTGTTTTATGAAAAGAAAAAAAAAAATAAGAAAAACATTTTGCCACAGGTTTTTTTCTATAATTATTTTTTTCTAATAATAAATTTCAGTCTTGCATGAATGCAGCAATGTTTTTCACATTGACTTCCCAGAATTCATAGCTAGATGAGGTCACATGCAAATTTCAAAGGTCAAACTAGATCAAAGGTCAGTAGGAGAACCAAATATGATGTGAGGTCAGAAAGACATCAGAAACAATGACGGGACGATGAAACTTTTTTTTTTGAGACGCCACAGGGACATGCTAGGCAAACGGTGAACTAACAGGCATGAAGATGTCTAGGGAGAAAACAAGGGAGAGGAAAAAGTTACACAGAGTCTACGCAGCAGCAACAAAATCACTCTTAAGGGTGCAGGAGAAAAACTAATGCAAATCTTAGGTCATTAGGGAGTCTACTAGCCATCCACATAATTTGCATTTCTTAACAATCTTTATCACAGCACAATGGAACCCCAAGAGAATCCATCCGGAGAGGGAGAGGGGATGGATTCCCAGTGTCTTGGGGTGAGGGGCTGGCAAGGGACGGGGAGGATCCAGTTTCAACAAATGTAACATAAGGGGAAAGTCAGACAACTGAACTGTAAACTAGATAATGGAAGTTACAAACAAAATAATCAGACAGATACAAACAACAAGAGGATAAAGCATGAACTTCAGGCCTAGGGTTCAACGGTGAAAAAAAAACCCATTCCTAGAACGATTCCTTTAGAGACTACTTCAAAAGGATCTAACTAGCACAGAGAACTGCTCTTTAGGTACCCAATAAGTTAACAATAGGCAATAAATAACTTCCATTATTTCTGAGGCAGTAAAAATTTTGTACAAAAATAGAAATGCTTTTTTTACAAATAAAATTTACAGGCCTGTGGCTTTCTTTTTTATTTATGTATTATTTATGTATTATTTATTATTAAATTTATCTTTCAAGAAACATCAAGTATTTTCATTCATTGTTATTTTATTTTTAAACCCTGTAGCTTTAAGAAACAGATCTCTAAATCTTTTTTACATTAATCCTTTCTAAAAACTAAAATAAAACAATAACAAAATAGACAACCAGTGTAATAACCTGACCAATAAATGTCATGTTTCTTTGAACCCTAAAATAAATTCCTACTTATTAAAACAAACCAAATGTAGTGGAAAGACGTTTGTATTGTTTTAAGTGCTTCTCCTGGCTTTTCTCTTGCTCTAGGCCACCACCTTGACCTCTAAACAGCTGGTGCCCTCCTAGGGATAAACAGGACAGGAGGGGGTGAATTCTCCAGGCAGTGCTCTCAGGGCACCAGGGGGTCTCTGAGTTAGAATTGCACATTAGCCTTTGTTTGCCTTTTAAATGATCAAGATGTCATTTATTTGTGTATGTATGTTTTCCTTTAAAAAAAATAGCAAAAAAAAAAAAGGTGGAGATTCAAATTGCAAAACAAAGGAGAATACAGTGGCACAACTGGAGGAGTTTACTCATAGAAACAAGGTAGCCCAAGTTGAAATATGGCGAACTGGATTGGGGGTGGGAGGGGGAAATGGAGGCCTTATTGTAAAAATAGCCGTCTCTCTTGGTAAAAGTTGGCAATGTGGTCCTCCTCTGCCTTCCCTGTGAGAACAGGCTGGCTCGTGGGACTTACCCTAAGAAAGCTAAAACAAGAGCAGGGAGCCTCTGGGGTTAGGATCAGTAAGGTTTGCTGTCGTTTTTGGAGCGCTTCAGCTGGACCTTCAAGCGTTTCATGCCAATCTGAAAGCCATTCATAGCCTGGATAGCAGCTTGTGCAGACACTGGATTGTCGTAGCTAACAAAACCTGGAAAACAGAAGGGGAAGGAAGGCAGGAATCAAGATGGAGAGGCGGTGCCTAGAGAAGGGGGGTCGGGGGCACCCTGCACAGTGTAACTGCAATTGGTGGGTTACATGGGCCAATCCCATGGTGAACAGGGCATGTTTGAGGGGCAGCATTGGAAATTGTCACTGAAAAGTAGTGAAAAAGCGAGCTGGATGGGTAATTGGGTTTGATGAGAAAACCCCTCTGCAGAAAGCTAATCTCCAACTCAGATGTTTGAGTAAATGTAGTCTCTTTGCTTACTGATTTCAGTCAAATCCACTTGTGTTTTAAGTCCCTTGGAATCCTTCTGCAAGAACCCCGGGAACGTAAGTGCTGCTCAGATAAGAAGTATAAACATGCGGGGCTGGGAGGGCCCAGAGGCTCCCATGTCCCAACCAGGTAGAGCCTAAATGGCAGGATACTTAAGGGAAGGGCCGGCTATCGGGGTGTGCTGCCCGAAACCCCGGCCAGCTTTCATTCTAGTTCATCCATGTCACAGAGCCTATACCTGTTTGGCTGGGTTCAGTGAGTTAACTCTAGAATAACTCACACTTGATTTTTAACATTGTAGAATTATTACTGAGAGGCACCTCGGCAACCAGGGGAAATGCTGGGCCTTTCTCCTTGTCTTAACTTCCATTTTCAAAGCTCCACTGAGTTCAACAGAATGGAAATTGCTGCCCTTGTATTCCCAGGAGTCTTGGAAAATAAACAGTCTAAACAGCTCAGGGCTTAACAACCATCCTAACATAGTTCCCAGAATCCTCTGTTTCAACACTGCCAAAAAAAAAAAAAAAAAAAAAAAAAAAGAGAAAGGGCATGCTTTTGAAAAACTGATGATGCTCTGTAAAGATTAGGAAACAATTCTGATCATACAGTTTGTTCTAGCACCAGGGGGTGGGAGAGGGCAGGTGTGGTGGTGCCGCAATGGTTTCTTTAGTTAATGCCTATGCAAAAGTGTTGAGCTTGTATAGTCCCTACTTACTTTTGGTAGTGAAAGGAAGCTCTCATACTAATTGCACTTCGGTTCTGAACATCAGCTGTTCAGACGGTTCTATATTAACACGTTAAGCGCCCAGCTGTTTTGTCTTCTGGACGGAAAGTATAGTGTCAGCCACCGGTGACTGACAGGGCGCTTAATGTGTTAAGCTTCTCCATATACCTACTATTAAAGTTTAAAGTTAAAGAGAAAACTCCTTCACACACTAGAGGAGGAAGAAAAGGAAATAAATATATCTTGAGCAGAGTTCTTAGCTGACAAACATGAGTAGAAGGCAGGCTATATCGCAAAATGGTGGTTAACAGTTTTTGAAATCTAATTCCCAATAAATGTGATCTTGAATCTAAGACAATTGCTCAGATTTTCTCCTTGCCCTGTGAGTTTTCATCAGGAAGTAGCAAGATGATTGAAGAATGGGAATGGGTCAAGGGTGGAATGGATAACAAAACCTGGCCAAGAGGTTAGGATGAAAAATAGGGTCCTACCTGATGACTAGCAAACCTGGTTCCCCAAGAAATTAAACTGACCCACTGAGAAACCTCGGTATGGGATGCTATATCTTTTAATAAAAATGGAAAACACCGTCCATTATACTAATACAATTGTCTGCTGATACTCGTTTCTATAACTTGCATTATTATGAACACACTGGTTAAGTAGCTTGTGGGCTGTGACATAAGCTCTTTTAAAAGCAGTATTTTCTCAAAATCAAACCACGAAGCTCAATCCCTTTCCAATCTCCAGATAAACCCAGGATATTGTTTGGTGACGAGGAATCTAAAAGTCTGGCTCAAACCTGTGCAGGGAAGCTCCCAAAGGTAAGCTCGTTATGAAACTCACCCTGTGTAACAACTCACTTCCATTTCCCGGTCTCCTGAACCATTACAGGGTTCACACGCTTGCCGCGTGGTGTAATGGGTTCAGGCTGACAGCCTTCCACTTGGGTAAAAACGGACTGAAGTGGTTGACATACTAATTCCCCTAACAACAGAAGCTTCAGACCTTCCTGGGCAGTAGCACAGGGATTAGAAAGATGCTATGATAATGGAGATTTAGAAGCCAAAGCGTTCTGGTTGCCCATTATTAGTTGGGCAGATACTAAGTTTGAGTTTTGGCTGTCTGAGAACCCCCAACCTTTGGAGTTTTTCTTTATACCATAGAATATTATTTGTATTTCCACTGGCCCATAGGTATTCTACTTTATTTTATGTTCCTGTTAATACCTACTACCAACACGAATTAGTTAACTGGAGGGGTGACTCAAGCGAATGTTCTTTCTCAAACTGGGCCAGAACTTCTCACGTGAGTAATAGAGACTCTGAACATTCTGGCCTCTAACTCCTCTGGGGACTACAAGGATTTGAAAAAAAGGAAACAAGCAATAATGTAATGAGGGCTCTCCTCCTGGTGTGAAACATTAGTGCCTTCCTCTCTCGGGGCAAAAACCACCTGGGGAGGCAAAGTCTGGGCTGCCCGAGGACGGAGGGCAAGGCAGCCAGCCGCCAGGAGCTGAGTCTCCCCATGTCCTCAGTGCCGGCACCTGCATGCTCTGCATCCGCCCAGGCAGTGTCTGCAGATCCCGGCATCCCGACTTCTGGCTCCAGAATCCCAGCACAACACAGTGCTTCCTGTGATCACGAGCTACGTCAGCCAGCCCCCCACCCCTGTGCTGCTGTTGCCGCGCACGTGGGGGCGGCCGGAGCACTCGCCTCCTGGGACGAGGTGTGCACTTGTGTGCAGTGAACTGAGATGCAGAACAGCAGGCCCCGGTGCAGTGTCACCTGCATCCACAGCGGCTCAGTGACATCGCACCTGGCAGGGTGAGGAACTAGTAGTAAGGTGGCCACAGTGCCATTCTGTCCCAGGACAGCCTAAACTGCAAGTCATTAACGTATTCCCACTGGGCAGAGTTTGTGGTTCAGTCTATGAGGTTTAAAGAAACTGTTGTTGCTCTGCAATGACCAACTAGTAGACATATGTAGCAAGATATATCCATAGTACAATATACAACATTACCTAAGGTATGAGCATTTGTTTACTTTCCTAGATCCTTCCTTTTTCTACAGCCCTTTCCTCTCTCTCTCTCTCTCTCTCTCTCTCTCTCTCTCTCTCTCTCTCTCTCTTCTCTCTGTCTATGTCTCTCTCTCTCTAATGAAACAACTTTTCCAACTCTGCTTACATGGATCCAGAGACCCAGAAAACACCACCACACAGGGAAGGCTCTATCCTGACTTCTAATGTATTTGCCATTTACACCTTCCTTCCCATGACTCCTCACTTGGGGGTGTGCTGGAATAGTCTAGCTTGGTTTCTTTTGCATACCAAAGCACTTGCTCAGATTGGTCTGTTTGTCAATGAAGACTTTAGCAGAGATAACATTTCCAAAAGGCATGAACATCTGCAGAATGTCCTGGTCTCCAAACTCCTGTGGAAGGTGGTAAATAAAGAGGTTTGCACCCTCTGGACCTAAAGAGGAAACAAAAATCAGAGTAAGGTATTCTTCGCTTCTTAGTTCCCACCGCCTCCTCTTAGGAGCGCCTTCATAACAGGCAGGCTAAGCATTCGCTTTCCCTCATGCTGAAAGAGTGCGGAATGGATGGGTGAAATCTCATGTGCAGATGTGTCTTTTAGGAAAGCAGACATCCTCCAGCTTTTCATCACTTCCTCCGAAATGCTGGTTAAGAATAGCTTCTTTTTCACTGATAATCTTCTGTGGGTCACATTTGCTTACTGCACATGAGCAGTATTTCAATCCCTTCATAGGGTGAAGGTGGCGGACATGGATGGGGGGCGGGGGGAGGAGAACACAGGCCCGGGTTTTGCTTGGGTGGCCGTGTTTGGCTCTATGTATAGAGTGTCTCTCGGGGGAGAGAGCGTCCTGTGCATTCTAAGCACATTGCAGCTATTGAGAATAATGGATACAGCAGTAATGCTGCTTGGATTTCTCAATCATTTACCTAATTATCCATCCAGTTTTGATTTGCCAAATCTCTTAACACACAGTCTAATAATCATCTTTATTAGAAATGACTGGCAATGAGTCAAGGCAGGGAAAAATAGGTAGCTAGAGTTTCACAACTGTGATAGGAATTATACCACCGGGAATTAGCCTTGGAAATGAATGCATGAATTGCAGCAGTGAGTCAAAGACTAAGCTAAGCCAGGCTCTTCACTCTCAACTACCACTTCCTACAAATACCAGAAACAATGGCAGCGTGAGGAAGACGTGAGCTGTACTGGCTGGAGAGGTTCTTTCCATTTCATTGTCCCACCTCTCTAGCTGCCTACACAAAAACTATCTGAAGGTTAAAAGGAGCAAAAGAGGAGAAAGGAGAGAATCCAAATGATCCGATGGAAGGTAATTATCTTCTAATATATAATAGGCAAGAACGCTTTCCAGCTCAAAGGGTGCTGGGGCTAGTGGCACATTCTTTCCCAGAGGGTCTGGAGAGGCCCCAAGTGGGATGCCTCTAGTCATGGTGTCTGGGAGGGAAGGGAGTGCATAAAATTGGTGAAGTAACCTCTGCAGTTGGTTCACGGAACCTTAACTGGCACTTCCAGGAGAGGACCCAGGACTGGTGGCCCCACCGAGAGCCCAGGGAATAGGCTGCAGTGGGGGAGGGAGTCCATGGGAATGAGTCAAAGAAATATAAATGGGGTAAAAGAACTCTGTACAAAAAAAAAAAGGAATGAATATCAAAGAAAAGTTAAACTGGTTTCTTTCTACAAAAAAATTTCATAAAGTGGGTGTTCTAACAAAGGAGCTTTTCGTTGGAAACCTTCTTGAAGCACATTTCTGAAGCTGGACACGAGAACTTCTTAAGTGTCAGCGTGACCAGTTTACCTGCGGCATCACTCACATTTCCAGGGACACATCCCCCCAGGGCAAGGGAGGCAGTCTGGGTGTGGAGGGACACAGCTGCAGGCTTTGATCCCCAAATGTTTCCTGGGTTAAGAAAACTCTTAAAAATGCAAACTGTGAATAGATGTAGAACCAAAACACTGGAAAAGGATGTTCTGAATGCACTCTGCCACACCCAGCCTTTGCAGTATACATATGGGCAAATCTGGATGGTCCTTTCAAATAAAAGACCCAAACTCACAAATGAGGACTAATGGTACCTAATCTGAATTGTGAGGTCATCTCACCTCCTGAAGCTTGGGGAGAAAAGTGCAAATTTACTGTCTATGTGGACAATCCTGGCATGCTAGGCTGCACTACAGTCTGAATGTGTCTCTTCCTGCCAGAAAGGGGCCCAAGGAAAAAATGAAGACAGGTCAACCCAAGGAGGCTTGTCTTCTTAGTCATCACTTTCTCAAAAGTGCCACCATCTCCTACTACAGACCCCCCCCCACCACCCCATTTTTTCCCATCAACACTGTTAACACTAAAATGAAAAAAAAAAGTTGACAAGGAAAACTCTTGGGTGAAAGAAAGGCAGCTACTGCCATAGACGCCAATGGTCAATAACAAAATATTTTTTTTTGAGTGTTATACTGTTGCTCTCAGCTGGTTGTCATTCATGTTTGTGGTTCTCATATGGCACTTCTATAAAGCCCTGGGGTTTCTATCAGACCACTGGCTTCCTGTTGGGTGTCAGAAGCTCTTCCTACTTGGTGTATGTGTGTGTGTGTGAGATTTGCCTCCTGCAAGCTTGGGAAGGTATGAAAGAGGCCAAAGGGTATTTAGGTGGGAAAGGTGGTCAGCTTTTCTGGATTGAGATCAAGAGGGATGCCATAACCCTTCAGAAGGTTTTAAACCATATGCTGCACATATGCTATACATGTGTTCCTGCGGGCTAACATGCACCAGGGCACACGACTAAACATCAAGCTGACTTTCAACTCTCCCGAAAAAAGGACAGAACCATGTAGTAGCAAATCTAAAACTCTATATAATGAGATTTTTTCCCCTTCCCATTATAACTTGCCTTTTGCATTATATTTTAGTTAAACTAATATTAAGATGGTTTATATTTCTTGAGTTCACGTTAGCTAGGAGAGAAGAGGATGATCAGAAGGTATGAAAAGATGAGAACTTATTAAAAATAACTACAAAAAACACCATCAACAAAAAAATAGAAAACCCTACACCATGCCACTGGTAGCCTAAATACCTAAATATATGTAATTTGCATTTGGCAACCATCATTTTGAACTATTTTACATGAATCCCAGAGGGTTTGCTACTGTACAAGCAATCCTGACAACTCAAGGTAGGGACTAAATTTGGGGCAGGGCTGGGGTAAAGCAGCTGAGGAGATGTTATTTCAGGGCCCAGACTTTATCCTTACCCCACGAGGTTTTGAGTCTTCTGGTGACATTTTCCCAGCAACGTAGGGTCTACAGTTTACTGAGAGACGCGGCTGAGTAATGGAGGGGTAACCACAACGCCAGAGTGGGGACTGGCTTTCACGGCCTCTTCTGAGGAAGTCATTACCTTACAGGACCTCCTGCTGCCCTTATTTGTCACCATTGTAGTCAGACTCCAGACAAAGGGACCTCAAAATGAGTTTTTCTCTGTGAAGCTGTGTACTTATGACATAGCATCTCCACACACCTGGGGAAATAGTTGTCTGAACAGCTGCGTGTGTGTTAAAAAATCTACAATAGCAGCCACAACTAAGAGTAAAGAGAACGTTGAAATAATGAAAAATAACTTAGATTTTCACAAATCTTTTATTTTAAACCATCTGTTATTTATAATAGACACCCTCCCCCCCTTTTTTTTACATACGAGTATCTTTAAAACTGTGTCCCCTTTAAAATTCACAACTTTATAAAGTAAAACTATTCTATTTCTTTATGATAGAATGCCATGTTTAAAGTCGAAGTAATTAGACAGAACCAGTTTGGAATTATGGGGTGAGGGTAAAGGAGAAGGGAAAGAAACTTTAAAAAATGTCAACAATATTTCCCCATTCTAGCTTCTTATTCTAGACTAGAGGCCCGGTGCATGACATTCGTGCACTGGGGGAGGGGGTCCCTCAGCCTGGCCTGCACGTTCTCGCAGTCCAGGACCCCTCACTCCTTACCGCCCACTGGCTCACTGCTTCTTAGCGCTGCTGCGGAGGCAGGGGAGACTCCCGCTTCTGCTGCTGCGCTCACCAGCCCAGCTTCTGACTGAGTGGTGCTCCCCCTGTGGGAGCGCACTGACCACCAGGGGGCAGCTCCTGCGTTGAGCGTCTGCCCCCTGGCGGTCAGTGCGCATCATAGCGACTGGTCATTCTGGTTGTTTGGTGTTCGGTCGATTTGCATATTAGGGTTTTATTATATAGGATTCTTAACAAGTCAGAAAGTGAATAAATGCAATGTTGAAGATTCTGCTTTTAAAACAACTTCAATTAAGGAAGAAGAAAGCAAAAGGAAGGAAGAAAAAGAGACAAGCTCTTACTATTTTTCAACTAGCTCATTAACTATTTTATAATTAGCCTTAATTTATTCTGAACTTTAACTTCCTGGCATTCATTTTACTTTACTGGCAGGGAAGCAAGGTAATCAATCACTTAATTTGCTTTCCCAGAAGACCCCCAATTAAAGATATAGAGTCGATCCCAACAGTGGATTTATCATTAACCTGGAAACCACCGCCTACTCCTAGTAAGAGCATGTGTGGCTGAGAACCTAGGACTGGCTGGACAGTGCTCCACCCACAGGACTGGAGCACTTCATCCTGCCCACTGAGGAAGAGTTTCGTGTAAGGGGGGAAGTAATGCTGGTTTGGGAGAGGGGGTCCCTGGCAATTTTTGATGGCAGCAACTACTAAGTAATGGTGTATAAACACACAGTGGGTGAGAAATCCATCTTAAGAAGTAGATGAAAAGTTAAATCAAAAGATAAAAGAAATATAAGACTGAACAGGAAAGAAGATCAAAACAAATGGTTTAGGCTTGTCAGGTTTCTTGAAGAAAAAAAAAAGGACACAAATAACAGAAATAAAACAATGGCTTTCTCTATGATACCGGCTCAGTCTAATGTCTTTGAAAACATGCTGTGAAGGTGAATGTGCCCATTGGGCTGGCCACACCAGGCCATGCCCTGGGCCGAGGGTGGCACGTACCTTCCTTCTGGCTGCCCGCTGCGCTCTGCTGCTGCAGCAAGCTCTGGCTGTACAGAGTGGGCAGTGCCGCGGCTGCGTACTGCTGAATCCCTGAGTAGGCCTGGGTGAGGGCGTCCATGGTGCCTGCTGTGCCATTCGTCAAGCCCGTGGCGCCAAGTCCTCCATTCAGAGCCGCCATACCTGAGAGCATTTGAGCAACTTTACAAAAAACCCAACAATAGAGAAGAGAAATAGCACTTTTCATTAGTGCTTTCCAAAGGAAGTTAGAGAATCATTTGACACAATACAACAGCAAGAGCATGCAGCTAGCACACCAACGAAACCAACATGAAATTAAAATGAAACTATGAAGTCACAGCTCACAATAACGGTAAAAACACAAACAAACAACAACAGGAAACAAACCCCCCCCCCCTGAGCAATGATGTCCCTCTCTCCCTAGGCCGGTGATCAACGTTCACTGAGGTGCTACAGCGACACAGCACATGTTAATTCCATGCAGGGTGCTACTGGCAAGTACTGGGGTTATCTTTTTGAAATAAAACCTCTGCTTCTTAGAGCTTAGAAGCAGGTAAAAAAACATTACTGGCAGAGACCTGAAACATCTGTACACTTAAATGCATTTACTGTGCTCTTTGAGGACCAGGAGGTTGAGGAGAAAAGGAAGAAATACAACTTTTCTCCTGTCAGCTGTCTGGTGAGGAAGTGCCACAGAAGACAAGCTCTGTACTCCGTACACCAGTGGGTTGGCAGTTCCGTGAACTGACTTTCCTGAACAGCAGGAGAGAGCGGTCAGGACTAGGAGCCTAGGAATAGGCTGGCCGAGGGAGAACTAAGGCACAGGAAAGAGTGCGGGCCCTTCCCCTCACTGCGGAGACTGAAGCTGCTTATTCCGGGATGAGAGGCGAGACGTGGAATGGGGCTGTTTGTTTTCAGCAGCACATAGACAGACAGAATATGCACACACGAATATGAGCCAGTGCCCATGTAACTGGGGCTTCTGCCAAGGAAAAGAGCTTCTGTGTCACGTTTTTCAGTCAACTGAAGTGGCACCGTGTCCGCAGGCTGGGTCTTGGCTAGTCACCGATGTGAACTGGAGGCTGGCCAGCACCCTTTTTCATTTTTTCTCCTTGTATCCTAGCTGCTCTTTTGCTCTATTATGGTTGCTGACTGTGTCATATTTTCCCTGAATATTGAGTCAAAACAAGCAAGACTTTATAGAGTGTTAACTTTCATATGAACTCAGGAAATGGAAGAGGTGACATCATAATTGCCTCTAGTTCCTTTTACGATTAATACTAAATATATATATATTTTAAGGATCTGTTTCTGGAAAGAACTCACTGAAAACAATGAAAACCTTAAAGGAATTAGGGCTATTGATTAAGGCTATGAAACAGCAAAGATGACTGTGAAAGAAGTTGGTAAGAAGTCCAGTGAGAACAGAGAACTAAGATAAGGAATGTTTAGAAATTATATAGAGAAATCCAAGGCCAGCATCACCTTGACACTCCCGTCAGAGTTTTTTTTTTTTTTTTTTTTTTTTTATATATTTTATTGATTTTTTACAGAGAGAAAGGGAGAGAGATAGAGAGTTAGAAACATCGATGAGAGAGAATCATCGATCAGCTGCCTCCTGCACACCTCCCACTGGGGATGTGCCCGCAACCAGGGCACATGCCCTTGACCGGAATCGAACCCGGGACCTTTCAGTCCGCAGGCCGACGCTCTGTCCACTGAGCCAAACCGGTCAGGCCCGTCAGAGTTTTTTTCCTGCCACCCCCGGGAAGCAGAGGTGGGGAATGTTCTCCTTACTCCACACGAGTTGGTTATTTTTTCAACTTCATCTCTTCAATGAAAAGAACTACATGCAAGATATGAATGAGACCACCGCTTTAAGCAGAGGAATCTCATAGTGTCTCAGGTCTGGTATTCTTCCTGGAGGTTTGAGGAGACAGAACTGGGCCCTGGGTGATGTCACCAAGTACAGACAGGACTGGGGTGGGTGGAGTGGCCAGGAGAGCCCGAAAGAAATGAGAATGGAACAAGCCTACTGAAAAGGAAGTCGAGCAGATCTAGAATGTGAACAAAGCTAAAAAGCTGTGGCCAGCAGAGGTCCCGCTCACTCTGCTTAAATTTCTTCTTATGAGGGAGTTTACTCTTTTTTTTCTTTTCTTTTTTGGTCAGGCAAGGTAGTGCTAAGAGCTTGGAAACAGTTTGTCCTCTTCATTAAACAGTCCCTCAGACAACAACTAATCACAGGTACCCCACTGCCTCTTGTCTTCTCTATCCCTGCTATTCCTGTGGCTGCTCAAGGGCTGGGGAGTAATTTCTCGTTTCCTCTTTGGTCTTATTTCATCCTCACCTGCCGGTATTTGTGTGAATGCAAAGAAACACCAGTGTTGCTTTTCTGAGAGGTGAGAGGAGGCTGTAAAATAATTCGAGCAGAGCTGCGCACAGCTGGTAAGCGCTGCTGGTTTCATTTTTGTCAGGCTGCAAATAGGTGCTAGGGATACAGACAGACGGGCATGTCATGGGCTAAGCCCTCCAGGAAGTCAAGCTCCTGTGTGGGTGGGAAGAAATTCTAGGAGGGAACAGCCACTTGCCACTCCACTTACACTCTAAGGGTCTAGGTGTGCCTCGCAGCCTACAGAGCTGTGTGGAATGCAGCGGCCTGACAAGTAGGGGCTGCACACAGAAGTTCCACTACAGAGGATGTCTCCGAGTTCCCCTGACATCCACGGGGTGGTTGAAAGCACTACCCGTCCATGGTGCCTTGCCTGCTCAGGGACCCTGAGCTCTCAGGCCTCCCATGTATCACCGTGTGGGAGTGCCTTCCCGTGTGTGATTTGTAGTCTTTGCGACATGGCTTCTAGACACACAGGTGGGATTTACTGGGCATGGTCACTGGTGCCCTGCCTCCCTTCCTGTCTGGGACATGCCCTTGCTGCTGGCCAGGTCAGGTGAATTATCTGCTGCCTCTCTCCCCCTGTTGCCGTTTCCCCTTCGGAAACACAGAAGCAGCACGCACTTCGTGCTCCTGAAAGGCTGGGCCGTGTTTCAGGACTACAGTCCTTGTGTGGCTTGCAGCTCCGGCCAGTGACCTTTCAGCCTCCTCCTCACACTCTGCCTGCCCACACCCCACAGTGGTTGGCTGTGTTTCTGGACTCGACCTCAGGGCAAATTTGCTTTCTGAAGGTTTCTGCTTATTTCAGCCGATTCCGTGTGTGTGGAGACAGGCAGGGCTGGCCTCACTTGCCGGAGTGGGGGAGGGAGGTAGCAGAAGAGGCATAAGTAAAAGAGGTGTTGATGCCAAAGAGGGGACTAGTCAGGGCCTCTCCAGCTTTCCTCCATGGTATAACCATCCTTTTGAACAAAAAATAGGGATACACATTCTAACAAATAGAAATGCATTGAGAATATTTAAAATAAAAACTGGGAAGTTCTGTTGTTTTTGCCAAAACCCAAGGCAGAGTAGGTAACTGATTACCTGGTAGAATTTGAAGGACCATCAAAGGAAGATTTCAACCTCTCAGAGTTGTTCCTATGAGTTATCTAATGTTATTCTATATGAAATAGTCATATCAAAGATAACACTGGCCAATTGAGCTGCTGGGCTCTGATTACATCTAAAAACTTGGGCAGCAGAAACAGGTTGGAAGAAGGTTAAGTTGAATAAAATGCTTTTCCCCTTAAAAGAATAGGGCTTTTCTTTGAAAAGGCCAAATGGATCAGTCATTTCATCCCATTTAATCCGGTTCCCATGGAAGGCACTTGGATGCGAAGGCTGGGGCAGAATGACAGGTGTGGCAAGCTCCCCCAAGGAAAGCCTTTGCAAATGCCCTGTCAATAAAGTTAGTGTGTATCTTGACTATAAGTACTTTAAACTTAATTGCCTTCCAAGGTTCTCACCCGATGGAGACCTAAGGAATGGTGAGATTACTGAGTAAATCTGTGAAAATGAGAGAGGGCCCACCATAAATAGGAGCATGAACATTTCTGTGGCCGCTAGGAAGGTGGCACTGAAATGCAGGATCAGAGGCAGAGCCCCATAAGTGAACCATAGTTATTTTCAAGCCACTCTACTAAGTTTCATACCAAACAAAAATAGAGCAAAAGTGAGGAATGTATGAACATAGATCTGAAGTTTGGTTACTGAGGTAAGCTTCCTTGGTGTAGCTGAAACATATCCCTCTAAGCTGCAAGCTGGTAATGAGAACTTAAGTATGAAGTATCTAGAACCAGGGCAGATGAGCGTAAATATGCACAATTAGTGGCATTCATATGTATGCTCGTGTTAATATGGTCACAAGTGTGTGTGAGGTTGTATGTGCTTGTGTATGTATCTAACTACATATATCTTTGTATATTCCAATGATACAGATTAAAACAGTCATTTCACGATGCAAATAACAGGTGACAAAGCCACAATAATAATAATATGCCCAAAGCATCTTCTCTTTTCTCTCCTTTAAAAGAATATTTCCATAAATACTATTCACTAGGCATTTGTGGCTGGTTATATCAGACCATCCTAATTTTAAGCACTCTATGGATAAGCCATTTGGAAGGCTTAATGCCATTTTTTAAAAAAAGGAAAAATACATTTAAAAGTGCAAAACCAGATACAGATTCTTGGGTGGACATATGGGCAAAAGGATTTTCATCTTAGTTTAGATATGAACATATAAAACATGCCTGGAGAAACCTCAAATAATCCACAAGTGATCCCAGTTAGTGAATCACCCACACTCCTTACTTCTGATCTGGACAATTTCGGCTTGTAGCTTTACTGTACTGTACTGTTTCCCCACCCCTCCATTCATGAATGCATAAAGGAAGGAAAAGGAGATCAAGCTCAGTTCAATTTAGCTACTCATCTACTAACCAAGACTTTACTCAAGGGGGAGGTGAGAGGCCTCTGGCAGGGAAGAGGGTAAAATTTACACTAAGATGAGTGTGGGAATGAACTGTGGATTCCATCTACCTACTTCTTGGCTCCTTTGTCCATGGAAAAGAGTTGGCTCTTTGATAGGGAAGCTGCCTCTGTCCAGGTAGCTGTTTCTTGACTACCTGCTTGGAGAACTATTCGGTAGGACAGGTAGCACCATACTATCTGTTGAGGGAGAATGGTCTGAAAGGGGACACTCTGCATATATTAGAAGGTTTTCTCTTTGTATGTGAGACAAGAAGCAAATACTAGCTCCTAGCCATTGTTGGGATTGTTCAATAGCCCTGCACTAGTAACATTCCCCAAATCAGAAAGAACGTATTTCTGTTTTATCAGGATTTTTGGTTTAATTAAACATTCTCCTGGTTCATCCTTTCTGGTAGGGGTTGTTTGAAACTAGACACATTCTTCATTTCCCATGAGCTACACACACTTAGATTAACCCAATGGCAAAGAATTAAAAAACAACAACTGAAGCCTGTTGTCCTTGCCAGAAGCAAAATTTGTACAACACAGATCCCACACAAGACCTAGTCACAGATTCTCTGCAATTCAACAGAGTCCCTCTCTAGCCCCTGGTAACGATGGGGAATCCCAGCAGGTACAACACAACAGGATGGAGAGAGGCGGACGCACGGATGGAAGGACGACACAGTATCATGAGCACGTGCTGAGGAGGACAGCCACTCCCACTGGCCTGTTACTTTGCAGACCAAGGACAGGCAGGCGATCAAATCAAAGTCCTTGTTTTAGGGGAACTAGGTCCTGGGGCAAGAGAAGCAGCATGAAGGGCTGTGTGCGAACACACACCTGCAACCGAGGGCAAGGACAAGTGGGCTGGAGCGTCTGCAGAACAAGGTCAGAAACAGGAGTCAAGGCACTGAGGGCTCCTGACGGGGCGCCGGAGGCAGCTTTACTGGAATAAAACATTGTGCTGCCGCACGGTTACCACCTCATACACTATTTGCTCATCGAGAGCCATCGTATCTGGAAGGAAACATGTTTCTCATTTCTTCCATTTTGGGCCCTTGGTCAGATAAAACTCAGTTCATGTTTTTGTTTGTCTTTCCCAGAGCATCTGAGTAAAATGATTTAGTAAAACCTGAATATTTCCTACCTCTAAATATATGATTCATTTTCTTATCGGGATTATAACAGCCTTCATTTGGATGAGTTCTGGGTTCCCTTTTCACCAAATAAATTGCAAGGTATTCTTTTTGAGCTTTGATAGTACAGACTCACTGGGATTTTTATTTCTTGCCTTTTTAACAAAATTGTACTGCCCGATCACCCTTGAAAAAACAGTTCATTTATTGAATCATGGCTTAAAACAGGGCAACTTTCTGCTTGGGCTGCACGGTGGGTAACCAGACCCCCAAATCGGGATCTTTGGGCTGTCACGGAACTGCTGGGCGTGGCTGCTCTCAGGCACCCAGCGGGGACCAGAGGGAGGGAAAGACAAACACGGTGCCCCTCTGTGGGCTCAGGGCTGTTCCCCAGTGCAGGAGCCAACGCCAAGCATGAGCCTGCAATGTGCGGATCTGCTGGTGGGTACTGTGCCCCCAGGTCTGAAGTGCCAGAGTGGATAAGCTACGAAGCACAGAGACCAGAGTTCGTGGGTGAGTCTCTCCGGCTCAGAACTGTGATTCTGTAAGAGTCTGCCTCAACCTGTGGGGGAAGAACAACAGCCCTTTGGAGCTGCGCTGCTCAGTAACCAGCCCGTGAGGCTTCATAAAGACTCCAGACCGCGTTTGTATGCAGCAGCTCCTCTCCGCTCAGCTGGACTTCCTTCGTTCCAAGGCCCCGCTTCCCCTCTAGATAACTGGCGCGAATCTTTGGGGTTTAGAGCTGGAGGGCACCTTTAAGATCATCTGATCCAGAACTTTCAATTGTCAAATGGGAAAATGAAGCTCAGAGCAGGGCAGTGATTTGCCTAAGATCCTGCAAGTAATTGCTACCAGATTCGGAGCAGGACCCGTGCGTCCTGATTTCTGGTCCATCAATTTTTCTATTATTAGCACACTGCCTCTCAGAAGAACAGAACAAATCCCAAACCCAACCAAACCCTCAAAACCTACACATGTCTGCCAACCCCAGAAACGTAGAGATGGATACGCATACACTGCATATTAGAAGGGACGGGGGATGGTGAGGGGTTGGGTGTTTTGAGGCAAAATGAACCTAGACAGCGTCTGCCTATCAAAGCATGCGCTCCTCCATCCCAAGTATTAGTTCTCCCTGTTACGTATCCTTTTTAGGTCACTTCTGGCTGACCGTTTTCTGTGGAGAATTTGGGGGAAGGCTGTCCACCAGAGCAGCAAATACTCACTGTTTATGGTACCTGCGAGTGCATTAATATTATTCAGTCCAACTGTGGCTCCCGCCAGTCCTTGCAGAGTCCCGAGAGAGGTCAAAGAGTTCATGGCCGCACCAGCAGTGGAGTTGGGAGTTGAAGCAGCCACTGAAAAGCAACAGGAGGATGGGAAAATGGGGAGAGAGAGCACAAGGTGAGTGAGAGCCAACTGGCCCGGTTAAGTCAGCTGTCCGCACAGCAGGGGGAGCCAGGGAGTCGTGCTTGTGTATTGGGTGGGAAGACACAGGGGACTGTACTTGTGGCACTTTTGACCATTAGATTTGGTGATTAATAAACAAGGATCATAGCTCTATTTGGCCAGTGCAGTGAATACCCTCATTGCTGGTTGAGGAAAATTCGAGAAGGGGGGGCCCGAGAGATGGGTAGTCCCCTTGTGTCCTAATTTCCAGTCCATCCATTTTTAAAGGCCCCAGTCCTCTAAGCCTCCTCCTCCAGGTTAACAAATGAAGAAGTGGAGGAGTAAAATGGTAACGCTTGGCTTCCTTATTGTTTCTGCTGCAGAGCTGGCACTTTCTCAATGAAGTTTTGAAAAATAAAAATCACATCTTCTTGAGTATGACAGAAGACTCCAGGACCCTGGTGGCAGCAGTAATAAACAGGGTGGAGTACAGGAGAGAAAACCATTTTGCTCCAAGCTCTCTTTACCCTGTCTCCCCCATTCCCCCCCCATACCTCTTTTTATTTTTATTTATTTATTTTTAAAATTGATTTTAGAGAGAAGAGGGGGGAGGGAGGGAAAGAAGGGAGAAGAAAGAGGGAAGAAAGAGAGAGAGAGAGAGAGAGAGAGAGAGAGAGAGAGCGCGCCAACGATTTGTTGTTCTACTTATTTATGTATTTACTGGTTGATTCTTGTATGTGCTCGGACCGGGGATCGAACCCACAATCTTGGTATATTGGGATGATGATCTAACCAACTGAGCTACCCGACCAGGCCCCACCCCCATCTCTTTTAAATGACAGCTTTATTAGAATATAATTCACATGCCATACAATTACCCCTTTAAAGTATAGAGTTCAGTGGTTTTTAGTATATTTACAGAGTGAACAACCAGCACCACTATCTAATTTTAGAACATTTAAAAAATTTGATTTTTACAGAGATAGGAGAGGAGAGGGAAAGAGAGAGAAACATTGATGAGAGGGAAAATATCAATTGGCTGCCTCCCGCACACCTGCAACCTGGGCTGGGCATGTGACCCGACCAGGAATTGAACTGGCAACCTCTGGGTGCATGGTTGATGCTCAACCATTGAGCACACTGGCAGGGCTAGAACATTTTTATTACTCCCAAAAGAAACCCATACCCTCCTAGCACTGATCTACTTTCTCTATGGGTTTGCCTATTAACATTTCATATAAATGGAATCTTAAAATATGTGATCTTTTGTGACTATTTTCACTTATCAAAATGTTTCCAAGGCTCATCCATGTTGCAGCCTGTGTCAACGCTTTCTCCCTTTTTATTGCTCAATAATATTCCATTGTTTGGAAACACTACACTTTGCTTATCCTTTCACCAGCTGTGGGCATTTTGGTTGCTTCCACGTTTGGGCTATTAGGAATAATGCTGCTATAAGCATTGTGTACAACTTTTTGTGTAGACATGTTTTAGTTCTCTTTTGTATACACATAGGACTGGGATTGCTGGGTCAGATGAGAAATCTTTTTGTAGCAACACCAAACTATTTTCCAAAGTAGTCGTACTCCCTATCCTTTTTATAGCTATTATAAAGCAGCTATTATAAATATGTTAAAAAACCATGAAATGAAACTGTGCTTAAAGAATTAAATAAAGGTATAATAACATTTCATCAAATACTAGAGATAACAATTACAAAAATGAACAAAGTAGAAATTCTGGAATTGATAACTGCTTCTGTAAATAACATTTCAATTATCTTTCATGTGTATAGCTTTACAATCTGCTGACTTTTCACACAAATCATCTTTAGCCTGTTGATGAAGATAGAGGCTAAACTCAACCCTGAACCACAGCTAAATGAAACCTGTGGTCTGTTTCTAGCTGTGAAATCGCTGTGAGTATGGAGCTTCCTTTCCATCTGGCCCGGCAGGAACGTCCTCCTCGCCCTGGATGCTCTTGCCAGCGGAAGGAACCCTGCTCTGCCTCCCAGACCACCCAGCGCTGCTTGCAGTGCGCCTGCTTGGGATCCCTTTTGAGTGAGGCCAGAGCAAATGTCTAAAAGTTGAATTCCCCACCTTGTCACATTTCTGTCCATGTACGACACTGGCTTCTGACACCTCATTATGTGTGTATCTTTTCTTTCTCTTTTTAAAAGTAAATTATATAGAATCAAACCAATGTTTCTAGTCTTTTGATATTATAAATCTTTTCAAATACAGACAAAAGCAGAGACAACAGCAGTACAAACTCCCATAAACTCATCTCCATATTCTAGAATAGTTGAGAACCAACTCAGCCCCCAAATCAAAGTGTATTTTAAAACAAATCTCAGACCTTATAACATTTCACTTCTATGTAATTTCGTAAGGAATTCTTAAAACTGTGGACCTTTTCTTTTACAACCCCAAAACAGTATTAAACCTTACAAAATTAGCAATACTTCCTTGGCTTCGTTATTGATAATACCTTGTTTAGGATATTTTTCATTTATGTGTATAAATAAGATCGACCTTTATTTGACCTTCTTGTACTGTCCTTAGTTTCGCTAACAAATGACTGGGAGAATGTCCTCATTTTTCCATTCTCTGGAAGAGACAGTATAAGACTGAATACGTAAGGAGACATATGTGATACTTTCAAACAATAAAGAATTTTTTTTAAAAAAAGATTGAATACGTATAATTTAAATGTTTGGTAGGACTTGCCAGTAAAAATGATCTTGACTTGATATTTCATGATGGTATGGCTTTAAAATATTGATTATATTCCTCTAATAAAGAGGATTATTCAACTTTTATTTTTCCTCTTGAATTAGTTTTATTGAGTTACAGCTTTCTAAGAAATTGTGTATTTTAAGATTTCAAATTTATATTGGCATGAAAGCCTAAGGTGCTGTTGAAAACAATAGAAATCTTGGTGGTGAGCCATTAAGAGGAGAGTCACAGCTCCCTAACAGCAGTGATAGGCCAGCTGGGGGCTTAACAGAGAGAACCAGAGACAGAGGCAGCTAGGAAGAGTCCTCCTGGGGTCAGAGCAAGCTGCAAGCAATGGCCTTGAAGAGGCTCCCTGTGCAGGGGTCTGACCTGAACTGAATCAGGCTGCAGGCGCATTTTATGACCAGGGCCAAACAACTAGAAATTAGTGGAGGCTAACGGCTGGATGTGATAACAATAGAAACCGACCCACAGAAGGGAGATTGGGCAGAGAGGCAGTCAGAGAACCATTTGGAAGAGTCATGCCATTTAAAAAAAGGAAATATAAGAATGTTACAACCCAAAGCTGTGTCCCGTGAGGAGTGACAGCAGACACATTCAGTAGTAGAATAGGTCTCCTTAAACTAGTCTAGCTAAGTCACTAAGCAAATAAGCAAACAAGAATAAACTGGGTCTGGGGATGGGGAAATAGAGTGAGAAGGATCAGTGACCAGAATTGTTATGATATATTACCTAAAATGTCCAGTTGTAAACAATTATGGGAAGTGCAAAGAAACAAGAAAGTATGATCTAGACACAGCAAGAACACAGGTGACAGAGACTGTTTGAGAGGGTTTAGATACTGTACTTACACAAAGACACCAAGGCAACTATTATAAATATGTTCAAAGAACTAAAGGAAACCATGCTTAGAGAAAAAAATGATCCAGCTGGTGTGGCTCAGTGGTTGAGCATTGACCTATGAACCAGGAGGGTCATGGTTCAATTCCCAGTCAGGGCACATGCCCAGGTTGCGGGCTTGATCCTCAGTGAGGGGCATGCAGGAGGCAGCCGATTAATGATTCTCTCTCATCACTGATGTCTCTATCTCTCCCCTCTCCCTTCATCTCTGAAATCAATAAAAATATATTAAAAAAAGAATTAAAAAATGTATGCTGATCATGTTTCATCAAATAATAGAGATGGAAATTACTAAAATGAACAAAAAGGACATTCTGGAACTGAAAAGTTAACTACAGAAATGAAAAATTCACTGTGGGGCTCAACAGTTGATTTGAGCAGGCAGAAGACTGAGCCTCAGAGATGTGGCACACCATTAATCACACTAACATACATGTAATGGGAGTATCAAAAGAAGAGAAAAGAGCAGAAAAATATTCACAGAGACAATGACCAAAAAGTCCCTATTTTTGATAAAAAACATTAATTTATACATATAAAAAAGTCAACAAACTACAAATAGAATTAAACAAAGAGATCCATCCCTAGACATGTGATAGTGAAAATGCTGAAAGCTAAGGATAAAAATCTTGAAATCAGCAAGAGAAAAAAAATGACTCCTTATGTATAAGGGATTTCCAATAAGATTAACAGCTGACTTCTCAGAACAAACGGTGAAGCAAAAGGTGTCAGGAAGGCATAGTCCAAGTGCTGAAAAGAAAAATCTATGAATTAAGAATCTTATATCCAGCAAAACTATCTTCCAAAACCAAAGGAGAAACAACGACATTCCTAAGTGAACAAAAACAGAGAATTTGTGGCTAGCAGATGTGTCTTACAGGAAACACTAAAGCAAATTCTTCAGGCTGAAAGCAAATGATTCCAGACAGTAATTACAGTACACACACATACACACACCAAAAAAACCAAAACAAAACCCCCAAACAAACAAGCCCAAAGAACACTGATGAAGTAATTATGCAATTATAAAAGACAGTGTAATTGTATTTTTCCTCTTGTCTTCTCTTAACTGATTTAAAAATCAATTGTCTAAAAACATTATGTATATAATTGCATTGGTTGGGCCTGTAACATATGGAAATGTAATATATTTGACAATAAAAGCACAAAGGCGGTTGTGAGGACAACACTGGAGTAAGGAAATTATGCCGGATGGTTAATCAAAAAGAAACGAAGAGAACCAAAAATGATAAATAAGAGGGTTACAAACAAACTCTGTTGATATATACTTGCTTCCCTTTCTTCTTTCAGTTTCTTTAAAAGATAGCAGGTTGTATGGAATAATAGTTATAACAATACATTGCTGGGTTTGGAGCATACAGATGTAATGTGTGTATAAATAATAGCACAAGGGGAGGAGGAGAGAGTTCTGAAGGAGATTTCTGTATTTTACTGGCATGGAGTGAGCATAAATCTGAAGTAGATTCTGTAAGTTATGGTGTCTATTGTAAGTCCTAGGGAAACCACTAAGAAAGTAAAATTTGAAAATATTGAAAAAAATCATGAAAGAAATTAAAATATTATATTAGAAAATATTTACTTAATGAAAAATAAAGCCATAAAGGTGAAATAGAGGAACAAAAAGACATGTGACATATAGAAAACAAAAAGTACAAAGGCAACATGTAAATGCAACCATATCAATAACAACACTAAATGTGAACGAATTAAACAATCCAACCAGAAGGCAGGGATTGTTAGATTGGGTTAAAAAAATAAAAACTAGTCCCGGCTGGGTGGCTTGGTTGATTGGAATGTCATCCCATGCACCAAAAGGTTGTTGATTTGATCCCTGGTTTGGGTGTGTTTGGGAGGCAACCGATCAATGTCTCTCTCTCTCTCTCTTTCTCTTTCTCTCCCTCTCTCACCCTCACTCCCTCCCTCCCTCCCTCCCCCTTTCCTCTCTAAAATCAATAAAAAACATATCCTTGGGTATTTAAAAGAAACAAAAGAAAACCCCAAACCAGCTCTGTCTATGCCGTCTACAGGAGACACACTTCAGATTCAAAGGCACAAATGGGTTGAAAGTAAAAGGATGGAAATATATACTATGCAACCAGCAAGCACGGGAGACTTTCTAACAATCTTGGATAAAGAGAATTGGATCAACTGCTTGCATTGCAAAGGACCTTAACATGCCTTCATGAAAATCTGTTTTTGTTTTGATGAAATGTAGCTAAAAAAGGACTCCAGTGCAGGTATACAATGACTGTCAGAAAACCCTTACGTAGTTCAGGCTCTGTTCTTTACCTCTGTCAGACTCCTCATTTAGATCCGAGAGAAGGGAAAGGAGTGGGAAGGAACCCAGTGAGAAGATGAGATACTTCCTTGACAGCACAGAACATGAACAGGGATGCAACCTGGGGTGCAGGGGTGGTAAGGAAGCTTACATGCATTGACTGGAACGAAGGAAATATCCAGAAAGTCCGACTTGAAAAAACAATGGAGCGAAGCTGCTGGCTGATTGGTGGAGAATTGACCCCCCAGGTCCTTCTGTTCATTCCCGTTCGCTCCCATTGAA
>NW_005871177.1:2921610-2930226 GCF_000147115.1 Myotis lucifugus
AAAGCACTGAGAGCATCACCTGGAGAAGCCGCTTATCAGGAAGGGACACCCCACATTCCTAAAGTTTTATGGTGCTGTAGTTAGGATGCTGTTGTGGAGTGTTCAGTGTGATTGCTGGAAACACAAACCTCTGACAGGGTCTTATTACCTTAGTCTCTGCAGCTTAAACTTTTCAGACCTCATTAGTTTCTAATCCTCTGTACCCTCCGTCTAATCTATGAGGTTGGTTAGGATGGGCATCCCTGAGGACCACAGCAAAAGTGCCCTAGCTTGGCCCCAGAGATAATGAAAAATGAGCCTATAGCCCTAAATAAGTAACAAACATTACAATTTCATCATCCTCTTCTAAAAACAACACTGGGGGCAAAATGGGGTTGTAGTGAGAACTACAATGCTTTGGACTCAAACTGTTTCCTGCTCTTCCCAGGCTTCTGTTCCTTCATTTTTTCAAGTGGAGAAAAACAAAACAAAAAACACACAAAACACAACTTAAAAGGCATGAGGATTAAGTAAAGTAAGCCATGTAATGAACTTGGCATTGTATCTGACACCATTTGGGGATTTTTAGGTCCTCCATTATTGGGTACAGATGGAGCTGAGCCTATACAGCATATATTTCATAAAACAACAAAAAATTGGATAAGACTTTCTCCCCTTTAGTCTAAACACCTTCAATTACTGATGAGTACACAAGCAATGGTGTTTTCCTGTTGAATGACCCTCTTCTATCTCACATGAAGTTCCAGAGGGGAGCCCACGTGCCAATCCATGAGGCCTCTCTTCCTACAAAGGCCACGGCGGGCACCGCGGGCCATGAGGCTGCCCGCTGCTCTCTCATCCAGAGAAATCAAAGCAGCAGGAAGCAGACTCATCAGTCACCAACTTCTCACCAGAGTCTCACTCAGTGTCAAGAGGGACAAGGAGCTGGATGACATTAGAGCCGGCTCATCTCATGCTTCATGGGTGACTTCTCACATCCTCCCAGTCTCAGATGGGTCTGAGGAAGAGGGGGTTAAGTCAGACCCCGTGCTTGTGTGGATAAGTCACAATTTTGATGGCGAACAGTGAGCTGGAGAGAGAATTCATTACAGACACCTAAGTCACAGGAGCCCAGAGGAAGCCTGGGCTTGGAGGTGATGGGAAAGGTGGACGAGGCTGGGTAGCTCGCTGGGCCCATCTTGGGACAGATAATAAAGAAATAGTATGCAGATTACAGGTCTCTATGTCTTGGTTTTCTATTTATTTAAAAACTCAGGGAGACCAGCTACAGTGAACCAAGACTGAACAAAAGTTTTCTGCCTTATTATTATGTGGTTCTTAGGTAGTTCCCGCAGAAAGATGGGGACAGGGAGAACAGGAAGGAGAGGAATCAAGCATGAGACTAATAGCTTGCCTTAAAGTGAGAAGATGCCATGTGCTTCAGACCTTTGGACAGGACTCTGAAAATTTGCCCCAATTTCAGTGTAAGTTGGAAGAGACATCTCGACTGCATATCTAGATGCCTTTAAGGACCTTTTGATTTTTAACAAGTAGTTTATATAAAGCAAAAGAAAAACTCAAATTTGTCACATGGCCAACCTCAATCAAAACTAAATAGTCAACAGACCCAAGACACAACAGACAGAGACAAATTAAATGCCACCAACACACACACTTGCCTATTTCTGGGTTGGCAGACTGGCAAGGTGCTGCCTGGGTAATTGCATCCCGCCCACGTAAAGTTCCCTCGCCTCCACTGAGAACTGTATCCTTTGCTTTCTCAATTAAACTGTTTACAGAAGGAGCATTTCGGGAGAAGGTGGTACATAAATGTAGGATCATAAACGCCCACAGCACTCTCTCCGTGGAAGGCTGCTTCCTGCAGAGAGAAGGGTCACAGCCCAGAGCAGAGCAGTGGGGGAAGCTGAGCTGCCTCACCCGCTCACGAGTGGCACTAACTTGTCATGTGTTGCGTTTTGTGCCTGTTTTACCACTGGTTAAAACTCCCACTCAGCTCAGAGATGTTAGGACTAGCTGGCTAACCAGGAATAAAATGGTCATGTGATGGCCGGAAGGCATGTTTTTATTACCTCACATAGTAACATAGTTCTGTAACTTTTTATGAAAAAATAAAATGAGGGACAGTGGGGTGTTCGTGAGGGGAGCTGGCGGGTAAAAGGGACGCTGGTGGTGAGGATGTGTCAACTTTGACCTAGTTACAGAATTTCTTTGCTCCTCTCACCAGGTTAGTTCACTCCTGGGAGGACTCTAAGCTGAGCAGTCACCAAGCAGTCACCCCGTTCTGGGGGCTGAGTGCTTTCTCTTCAGGGCTGAGCTGCACCTTAGATGAACAATATATCTAGAGTTTGTTGGCCCACGTCAAAACTGCAGGTCCCAGACAGTGGCTAAGCCATCAGGTCCCTTGCTCTGCGAGGGGGAAAGAAAGCAGGGGAGGGAGGGAAGGAAAGAAAAAAAAAAAAAGGAAGGAAAGCAAAGAAAAAAGGAAAGGAAGGAAGGAAAGAGAATAACGCTCCCAGGGCCCTTGAGATAACCCCTGTCAGATGGGACAGAGCTGAGAGTTGCACTTGCCCATGCAGCTTAAGTATTTCTCTTCCTGAAACCCCATCAGTAACAAAGGACAGTAGGTCTTTCACACGTATTCATTTCAGGGTGGGTCCTCCCTGGCAGCCCGTGACCCAGACATGGAGTCACCCCCGCTCTGGAGATGGGAAGCAGAGGACCGCCCAGTGCGCACGGGCGTGGGCGCAGCCCAGAGCTGGGTGCGGAGCCCGCATGAGGGGCCACACAGAGCCTGCCACCCAGATGGGTAACGGTGTGGGGGAGGGGTGGTTAAGGAAACTTTCTTAAACCAACCCAAGTAACAAGCAAGCCTACTCTTACCTAACTTTAAAAGAAAGTTTCATTTATTTTCCTCTTACGTTTATGTGTGCCAGAGACACATGCTTAGCTTTTCCTCAGCTTTCCAGAGGAAAGGCCCTCACCCCACTTCTCTCTCTGCCTATGGGTAACTGGAGGACCCCCCCTCCCCCAGCCCTGATCTCCCTGAGGGAGGGTAGTGACTAACCTGACTGGAGGGGTGGGAAGGACCCAACACCCACAGTGGCCGGCGGGGGGCGGGAGGGGTGGTGTGGGGAGGGGGAGGACAGGCGACACCAGTGGGTGCCTGACAAGAGCCATCCAGCTCTCTGGTCCTTTTCTGTCCCAACTTCCGCGTTGCTGGGTAGGCAGACTACGCTTGTGTGGTCCTCGGGGCTGTGCTTGGAGCGGGAGCTCAGCAGTGCTGCTGTGTTCTCTGCGGCAGGCAGAATAATGACTCCTTTCCTACAGATGCCCATGTCCCGATTCTGGAACCGTGACTATGCGAGACTATGTGACCAAGAGGAAGTCAAAGGTGCTGCTTGCTCGAGAGATAGGGGATGATCCTGGGTCATCTGGGAGGGCCCAGGCCATCACAGGGTCCTTGTCAGTGGAAGAGGGAGTGGACAGAGAGCCAGAGCAGTAATAGAAAATTCAGTTGTGCCAGGAATAAAGCTAAGCATGATGGTAACATATTTACCGAGTGCTTGCCATGTGCCAGTCATTGTTTTAAGGATTTTATGAGTATTAGCTCCTTTAATCATTTATAACTATCTTATCAGGTAATGTGTGGAAGGTCACACAGCTGTAAGTGGTACAGCCAGGATCTAACCCAGCTGTCTGGCTCCAAAGAGTTAATATTATCCTGTTATTGAACTTCAATTCCTATTCTGCACCTTGCACATATCTTGTGGCTACTGGGGAGATTTACTGGCAGAAGCAATGCATTTACAGTCACTCAGATTCACCCCTACTGTTCTGCCTTGTCCCTTTCATCTCTAAAACCTTGGGCTTGACTTAGCGAGGGTTAGTAATTATCTGCCAAACTGGAATAATGTGACTCAGCTCCGAGAAGTGACATGATAATCAAATAATCAAATGAGGTGGCACTGATAGCTAGTAGATGATCAATAAGCATTTGTTGGATCCATATCTGAAGGATGAGAATCTGGTTATTCTGTCCTCAGAAGGAGTTATGACATTGTTTTCACATCATTTTACAACACTTGAAGGTTCGACATTTCCCCCCTAGCGAGGCCGCTGCATGGATGACAAATCTTGCAGCCTTTCTCATTAGTCTGATCATCAGGAAACTCAGTCTGTGTGCATAGTTTTGAGAGTGTCCAGGCCTGAAAGTCAAGTTGAGTGAGAAACAGTTGATAAAAAGGTACAATTTAGCCTAGAGAGGAAGAATACTAAAGGAAGAGACAGTCTTAGGTTTTGACATCAGAAAGATATTTTTTTTATAGCTCAAGAGACCAAAATGAGGATCAGTGGGAGATAGCTATAAGAAGGCAGATTCAGTACAAAGGAAGTGTCAGCGGATTAGAATTCTTCCAAAGTGAGCCCCACTGCCTCAGAGGCAGGTTCCCCCGTCTGTGAAATATGAAAGCCGGAGGCCTCCGATGGTCACGGATGGGGTTCTGAAGGCCCTGAGGCTATGCTTGGTAGCCTCGGAGGGCCAATAAACTCACTTTTGAAAAGCTCTTATTGTTTCTACCCATGCCAAACACCCACCGGCTGCATCTCCTGGCAGGGGAACAAGGTCTGCAAGAAGGCACAATTCTACTGGTTCAAGGCTGAACTTGGGTGAAGATTCCAATTTCCATTGCCCACAGCACAGCTGAACAATGAGAAAACCTCAGGTCTAGTTAGAGACTGCAGACCAAACACAAGCCTGATCAATACACAGTGTAGCGTCTGCCTTCTCCTTTCCCAGGAATGCACATAGCAGCCGCCCCACTGAGCACACCCAGCTCAAATCCTGAATGACCGAATCGCGGAGAAAATGATCACCGAGAGAAAGGCCAGACTTGTGTGGTGTGAGCCCCTCTGACCCATGGTCAGGGAGGATGAGATGCTCTGACGGCCACTTGGTCAGAATCGCTCTGCCTGCTGGAGGCAGGGAACTCAGTGCGGGCACAGTAACCACACACACATTTAATATCAAAGGCCACTTTTTAAAGAATTAACAGTCTAGGACTTCCTGCAGCAGGGTTACCTGAAAATAACCTCAGACCCTCTGAACTGAAATCTCTGGTGGTGGGCCCCGGGAATCTGATTTCAACAAGCCCTCGTGGTGTGTCTGGCTCAATGAAGCCTGAGGACCCCCGGTCTCAGGGCTGTCCAAGTGCAGTGCCATCAAATTCCACCAGAGCTGTGGGGAGCATTTAGTTTGAGGCATGAGGAGATGAAAGGCTGTGGGGGGAGGTAAGGTTTGATAAGAAAGGGGAACAGATGCTAGGGGGCAGGAAACCAGGAGCAAGATACCATGTAAGGGTAGTAGTTGTGATACAATCTTCTATGCAAGAAAACCCACCGAGGAGACAAGCTTATTAGAGAGCAGGAGTTCTGCCTTATTTTCTATAACCTACAAGAGTAACCGACACATCGTGGGCACTAAATATCTGCTGAGTGAATAGATGAAAATTCTACTGGAGACGCCACGTCCAGTTTCTCTTAGGACGAGGCCAATCTGTAGGCCTGAATGAGCTGGACGAGGGGCATCCCATTCCACCTCACGGCCTCCTGTGGCCGAGTGAAAGACGCAGCAAACCATTCCTTTTTGCTTGCATGCCAGAGAAAGAGGGTGGGTATTGTAAGAAATAGAATCAACGAAACCAATAGCAGCCTTGTCACCAGGATGGGGAGAGAGACCCTTCATGCCTCTGACATAACTTACGCAGGATGAGCCGGGAGCATGCACAGGGCCAAGTTCAAAGACCAGCCTGATAACCCACCTTCTGCTTGAACCGGAATCGGGGATACACAAAGTAAAGGCCAGGTAGAAGGTGGGGCGATGAACATGGTTCCCACTTGGGGGGCAAGGCTGCCTGACTTTTGGGAGCTTGGCGATCCCTCCACCCGTTCACAGATCCCAGATCCACAAAAAGTAACTACGTGGCCATTCGGGGTTGTCAGCCTTTCACATTGACCACTTCTTCATTTACATCGTCCTTCCTACGTGAACCCTGCCCTTTCCTCCTTGTCTTTCACTGCAGGTCATGTTATCATCAAGGCCGACCCAGAAGCGGCTGTGCTTTCTAGGAACCAAAAGCATTTATTTCCTCATATTAACTCTCTTCCCATTTCTCCTGGACAGCACAAGTTGTTTTTTTTTTTTTTTTTTTTAAGAAACAATGAAACAACATTAACAGAGACAGCAAGAAACTGCCTTCGGTGCATTCATTAAACACTTTCCACAGAACAATGGCATGGTGCAAGCACAGTGGCTTTGTGGGTTAGGACATAAAATAGCTGTAAGCACAGAAAATTGCCTTCATCAACCAACCAGACTTCAGGACACCGGAGCCTGCGGTTGTGTTCTGCTTCAGACGAGCTCGGAGGCTGGAGTCCAACAGTGCAGGGAAGACTGTGAGGACGTAGAATAATTAAGCAGCGACACAGGCACTATCGTTATTAGCTAATCACAACCGTAGGGCAGTAACAGTACAGTTTCTCTTCTCCCCTGGGGCCTAATTATTCCACAATAACCACACCTCTCATTTTAATTCATCTCTAAAAGATTTATTTTTGAGGGCTGGGAGGGTGGGACGAGGAGGGATGAGACAGGGTAGGAGGAGGCTGTTTGCAGTACAGATGGCGCTGATAGGTGCTGAGGTGTGATCTCACTGCTTGACACCCTGTAAAAGGCACACCTCCCGCCCAGTAAGCATCTGCATTGCCTGCTTTCATGCCACCACTTCCAAGCCACGAGGAGGCTGGCGAGCAACGTGCCATGTGGCGGTGCAACACAGGGCCGCACAAGCCATTACTGGTTCTCTTCTAGAAGACGGGGAAGGGGAAATGCAGAGTGTTTGAACTCTGAAGGCAGTATTCTTCGATGACACACATTTTGGAAGGTGAGAAAGTGCTACAGAAATGGATGTGGATAGTATCACACTCCTAACGTCCAAAGCAGTCCCACGGTTTTCTTCACTTTCATTTCCACGTGCTTGGTGGAGCTCTCACTAGCTGATTTTCTAAGACAGAAATCTACTTTATTAGTTGTCACTAAATCTGGGTACCTCCTTAATTAACCTTATTTTTAGTAACAGCCCCCCGATGCCCACCCCAGTCCCATAAAGGGCAGACACTTAAAGAATTAAGATGAAATTTGGGCCGTGAGTTTGAAAAAGCCAGCTTATATAAACTCAATATTTGGATCTAACAAGAATGGGACAAAGAAAAGAGAAAAATCAAACCTACTTTCTCTTCCAATGGTATTTTGCTTGTAATTTACCAAGATAAATAAAAGTACAAACCTTCCCTTAGCTGACCTCAGATGTTTGCTTTAACAGATGGTCATGGACACAGATTGAAAAAAAAAATGTTAGTGATTTCCTCATGAGGCTGAGAACATCTAAGTGCAAAAATCCAGAGGTATAGTTCCGGTTCCCCAGGAGTTCCTGCTCGAACCTCTCATGGTGGTACCCCTGCGCGTCACCCCACGTGGGTCATGAATGAGGCACCTGGCTAGGTCTTGACAATTCCTTACAACCATAGAATGTGATGGTGTGACCAGGCTCCAGACTCTACAGAGAGAGTGAGAAACACGCACTTCCGCGGGAGGCACCCAAACCCGTCTGCATCCTGGTCTGAGGAAGTCCTGGAGGAGGGGCAGTCTGTACACACTCCTTTCTAGGGGGCAGAGCTTCCTATGACGCCCAGGTTGGCAAAGGGTCGGGAGACTGTCCAGCAAAGCTCTAGACTGGAGAGGCCGTGACCTGCAGGGCAGGCCAAGTAAGTTGTCTCCCCACACAGCCCACCTCCCAGCTCAGCCCCAGGTGCTGCGGGACACAGAACCAACAGCTCCCCTGGGCTCTGGGCCTGGCTCCAAGGGGCGACAGCCACACGGCAACCCTGCCTGCACTGGTATCTCGGTCGGTTTACTCTAATAGTGCCACTTGCGCCGTTGGTAAGTAGGGTGTGTTGGTCCTATAATCTCAAGTCAAATTTCCCACTGTCAAAGCAAACAACTTCGCTTCACAACTGAGAAAACGAAATAAAGATGAAATGATTTGCTCCAAATCATAGACTTTCAGCTCTTGGTCAAGATGTCCACAGCCTCTAGAAAATGAAACTGTAATTCCTCTCTTACGTTCTTTAGGCTAAGGATTTTCTAAACCTCTGCTCTGGGTATGAACTTGGTTTGGTTGTTTGTAGATACTGAGATTCTTTACCTGTATGTGATGTAAATACTTTCTGTCTTAAATTTTTTACATCCTTATCATTCCTGACTTCTGCTCATGCCTCAGAGGCAAATGCATTCCCTCTGTTAAGGCCACACCATCACTTGCTCAGCATTTACTACGGGTTTCTGGCCCGTCACACATATTAACATGTGTACACATGGTGGGGACATGGTGAGGAGAGCTGGAAAGGCAAGGCCCGGGGCTGCTGGCCAGGAGCTTGGGGCAGAGCCCTCCCCCCAGCACAGGAGACGCCCTGCAGGGCCTTACAGCCATGCTCCATAGGGGAGTTTGACTCTAACCTCCAACCTCAATCCGACTTCAGTCCATCAATTTTCATCTCTTGCTG
>NW_005871177.1:2930467-2939664 GCF_000147115.1 Myotis lucifugus
TTAAACTTTCTCTCCTATTCACCTACTTTTATAGACTTTAAAAAAAATCACAAATTTCATGAAAATTCCATATGTCCTATGTAATAAAAGCATAGTATGCAAATTGTTCCCTCGACCAGGAGTTTTTCTGGGAGTCTGACCAGGGGCAGGGCCAGCCCGGGGAAGGGAGGGAGGCCGAGGTGGCAGCAGGCGGCTGGGGGAAGGGAGGGAGTACCTGGCCGGCCGCTGCCAGCTGCTAAGGACCCTTACCAGTACACGAATTTCACGCACTGGGCCTCTAGTAAATATATAAATCTCACCTCCAGTCTCGCATCCCTTCTGTCTCATTGCCTACAGAACTGTGGCATCTACTCTACCACTGTAGTGAACTGGCCCCTCGTTAGGGTGAATGGACCCCATGCCAAATTTAAGTACAGTCCTCCCCCTTATCTGTATGGGATAAGCTCCAAGACCCCAGTGGGTGCCTGGAACCATGAACAGAATGAACCCTATACATACTATGTTTTTTTCTACACACTTTTACAACTTCTCTTTGGCATATTTGAACTGCCAACATCCCTACTCGCGGGCTCTGGGGCCACTGTGAAATAAAATAAGGGTGCGCTGAACACAAGCATGATCCCAGGTCAGCTGAGCTGATGACTGAGATGGCTACTAAGTGACTAAAGGGTGGGGGGCATATTATAGTGTGGAGACACCGGACGAACAGATGGTTCAGGTCCCAGGCAGGATGGAGAGGGACAGTGCAAAATTTCATCCTACTACTCAGAACGGTGCATAGTTTAAATTTATGAATTAAATTTATGAATGGGGGTGGGGGAGGTGGGGGGTGGGAGGGACTACAGAACCTCTTTTCTCCTCCCACCTTGAGCACAGTCCTGCTCCAAGTTCTCTTGCTTGGTTTCCCTGACACTGTGCTACCTGGGAGCTCCTGCCACCACCTGGTTCTTCCTTTCTGTCCCGCAGACAGGGTCACGGCCAGACTGAACACCCAGTCCCTTCTGTTTTGTTGGATGATTCTAGCTTAACGATCTCACTCATCCCAAGAGTAACTCGGCCTGCCTCCCCTCTGCAGTTCATTCTCAATACATTACTTCAGCTCTAGTCTCCATGATAAATTCGAGGGTCAGATAGCCAGGTGCCTGTTGGGTGCACTTAAAGGGAAGGCCTGTTTGCACGTGCAAAGCCCAATCAGCTTCCACACAAACCTTCCCTCTGCTGCCCTCCTCTCCGCTAATGGAACACACTGTGCCACTGGCCCCTCAGACGAACCATGCTCCGTCTTCTTCACTCCTTCCTCTTGTTCTCCCATATCTGTTCAGTATCCAAGTCCAGCACTGACATTCTCGTGCTCAAAGTCCTACGAGAGAGTCCCAGCGCCTTGGCCATGGCTTTCAGAGTCTTCCATGGCTATTCTTTCCCACACCCCTCATCCTTGGGAACAACTAAATTCTTTTTTTGCATTTTTTTCATCTTTGACACATTTTTCTCTATCTCCTACTCTGTTTCTACCTTTTGAAATCCTACCTCATCTTATAATTTTGGCTCCCAAGTCAGCCCTTCTATTAAAAATGTCCCCCATTTCCTGAAGATGAAGTCTCTCCCGTCACTGACACCTTGTGCCTACTTGACTTTCCGCTGTCCAACTGGACTGCCCAGGTTCGTGCGTTTTGCTTATTTTTTTGTATGTAACCACTGCAAAGAGTTTATAGCAATTCATGGGATTAAACCACATAGGAACGAAACATTTCTATTTGGCTGCTTTTGAGTCGTCATACGTGGGCCTTGGATCATGAACCTCGAGGGAGTTGTGACCAGAATAAAGTTTTGTTGTTTTCTCATCTAAAACACACGTAAACAATGAACACATGCCTGTACCAGTGTGAGCAGTGGTACATGGTTAGAACAGACAGCCACACCGATACTTTAGGGGGAGACAACACAGAGTGGTCCTGTTGCACAGAAAACACACCTCTGAGCTCATGCGCAACCCGAGGGCACCTGCTGTGGCTCTGCCCGCGGCACAGGCGACTGCAGGGCCATATGTACAACGAATCGCCAGCACTTGGGACAGCGCAGCCGCCAGAGCCACTGAAGGCGCGCACACACACGAAGCATGAGAGCCAATATCTGAGGATATTAAAAAGCGCGCCCAGAACAAAGTGTGGAGTGTCAGCCCTCTGAATGAATGGCCGCCCACAGGACGCGGGACCCAAGCAGTGCTCAGGGCAGAGGTGGAGTGGGCTGTGTAACTCTGAGTGCGGGCTCCGCAGTGGGATGGTGAACCATAAACCTCTCCCCCTCAGCTTCCTTCAGCTCTAAATTGGTTCAGGACGATTAAGAGACTCTAGGGCAGGGCATCTCATTGCTTTAGGGGCCATCCAGCCACCATGCAAAGTTGCTCTGAGGGCAGGAGGTAGGGACCCTTTGGCAGGTCAGACGCCAGAATGAATTCGAGGACCTGCTGCTTTTCTATTTGGACCAAGACACTTCTCATTTTCTTGAGGATAAGCGAAATTTAAAGGTAATTCCACCCTAAAATGCCCAGCCCATGATGGGGCCATCAAAACTCCTCGGTTTGGGAAGGATTTGCATGTTTTGTTTTGTCACCCTAGAAACCGGACGACCAATACCAAATACAGAACCATTTACTAGAAAGCAGACCACTGCTGATTATTTTTTAAAAATGGTTTAAATGCCTAGAACTTTTGAAATATTTGATTTTCATGAAATGCTTCTCTTAAGAAGCCACAGAGCAGAGTACCAAGCATGTGTCTCACTTTTCCCAGTTTTGTGATTTGCCAAATACACCCTAATGGCTAATACTGCTCCCAGAGCTCCTGTTGCATTAAATGTATAGAAAAATGGGGCAGTTTACAGAAGGGGGAGAACGTAGCGAGAGAAGGCTCCCTCTTCTCCCCACGGTGGTCTTACACAACCTTTTAACGTAAAGTCCACAAAAATAATGGTTGTGAAAAGTGTTCGCAAAGGGTGTAAAAGTTATTGTTGATGCTTAAAGGCCAATGAAATCGTTTTACTATATAGGAGGGATTTAGTAAAATAATGCTTTTTAAAAAGCTAATGCTAGAATATAATCTACACAAGGACAGGGACTTTTGTCAGCTTTGTCCACTGATATGTTTCAAATGTCCTAGAATATCTCAGGTACATAGCAGATGCTCAATAAATACTATTGAATGAATGAAAAATATATTGGGAAATTATAGTCACTATAGTGACACTTTATGGAACATTTTACATAATGTGAAACCTCTACTAACAGTTATGAAAATAAAGAACGAGTTAACATGTGGAAACCTCAAAAAATAAAAAATAGCACAAAATGCCGGGACTTTCAGGAAATGAGGGAAGAATGGGATGTCAGTTCTCTTTTGGTAGCAGTAGGGGTGTAAGCTATTTGACTGATTTGATCCCACAAATAAATAGCTAATTTTAACAACAGCCGAATGAAACAATGAAACATCTAGCTAGTGACGGAGAAAACTGTTTTGAGATTTACTTCTTTTTCTTGAAAATAAGCCATGAGACAAGACGGGCTTCAGGAGAACAATGGGAGGTTCAGATAACTAGTCCTGAATTAATAAACACTGAAGTGTATGTGACAAACACCCTGAAAAGTTAAATGGGGAGGTGCACCCAGGATCCTGTGGAGTCCGCAAAGCTCTCATAACTAAGGAGCACTTTTGGGGGACGAGCTTTCCAAAGCTCACACAGGAGTTAATGATTCTTTTGAAAATAAAATGCCTTTATTTGATATGAGACTCTTCCTTATTCCACATCATGACATCAGAACATTTTGAAAGCCAATCTTCCTAAAATTATTGGAATACCAAACTGCTCTGTTCTAATGTAAATTACTGTCGATTCATTCTTCAGACCTGAATCCTCACTGTGAGGGGTGGCTATTTTTAGGTTACTGAGAACCGAGTCTGGGGGTGTCAGGTGGGTCACTGACCTTGCCGAAGGTCACTGTGACAGACTGGGGTTCCCGCTCAGAGATTCACCCTGGACTAGAATGAATAAAGGGCTTTTAAACATTTGTGTGAGAACATCTTCATTTTGCTCTTATTAATGGAATTAAAACTATTTGATTGCCTGGGTGCGAGGTATTGTTCCAAATGCAAGGGGGATTCAAGTAAATAAACCGCCCCTGCTTTGAAAGGCCTTACTCTCTAGATCAGCGGTTCTCAACCTGTGGGTCGAGACCCCTTTGGGGGTCAAATGACCTTTTCACAGGGGTCGCCTAAGGCCATCGGAAAACATATATAATTACATATTGTTTTTGTGATTAATCACTATGCTTTAATTATGTTCAATTTGTAACAATGAAATTGGGGGTCACCACAACATGAGGAACTGTATTAAAGGGTCGCAGCATTAGGAAGGTTGAGAACCACTGCGTCTAGATGGTGAGAGACAAGGCGTGTGCTCAAACACTACCCCACAGTGGGAAGGTGTGGAATGTGTTGGTAGGAGTATGAGGAACGGACTTTGGTGGCAGGGAGGGTACAACCCCCCTCCCTCATGCACCACACTCAGCCTCCCCTCTGTCTCTGCCCTCACGAGCTCCTAGTGCAGCTGCTGAGGAAGGAGTGGTCTCTGGCTCAGGTGCAGAATCATGTAAGTGTTTGTCAGAAACGTATGACATGCTTGCCCTGCAAAAGCAGAAGGCTGGAAAACGGGGTTACCTCAGTGGATGGACCCCATCTCTCTCCATGGCTTGAGCCCGCGAATGGCACCCTGCAGGCACAGTTAAGGGGGATGGAAGCCTCGGGGAACACTGGAAGGTTTGAGGGTAAATTCTGGTGCCTCACTGCTCCTCCAGCCATCCAGCTGGTGGTGGCTTTTCTCCACACTGAAGGGGCCACTCCCTGTCCTTCCTGTCTGAGTGCAGGAGAGGCCCCAATCACGGGAATGCACCCCCAGACTCTTAACCTCAGTCCCCAGGGAAGCCACACCTTTTCTTGGGACTTTATTGTGTCTGTCACAGCTTTCAAGGAGGCAGGGAACATCTGGAAGATGAGAAAACAACATTGTCTAGAATTTCAAGTGAAAACCATTTGAAAAGTCAATGGTGGGAATGGAAAAACGCTCCCTTAGCATTTTAAAATGCTTTACACTATCGACAGAAATTATCTATTATCTCAAAGTGTGCACTTGATTGAGTGCACTTAAAGAGCATTTGGAGAATTTTAAAACATAAAAAAACCCAAAAACCCAAAGGAAGTAGAAGTTCAGTGAAATAATGTGGCATAGGAACACAATATTATATTTTAGGCAGAAAATGCCGAAGAAATGTTCATATGTGGTAAATAACAATGCTCTCACCTAAGCTCTCAAAATTACCAAGCAAAACAATATATCTACAAATATTACCTTTCTTTATGACCTAGCTGCAAGCCTTAAAGACAATTTGCTTCTTTATATCAATACAGACACATTCCTCAAAACAGGTTCAAAATTGGATAAGAAGAAATGACCCATGAATTAATTAAACAGGAGATTGAAATAAACAAAGGAAAAATTATCATCTATCCTATCTAATAAAGAGGGAATATGCTAATTGACCCTCACACTGTCACAAAGATGGCAGCGCTGTCAATAAGGAGGAAATATGCTAATTGACCCTCACGCAAAGATGGTGGCGCCCACAGCCAATAAGGAGGGAATATGCTAAGTGACTGCCACGCCCTCAAAGATGGCGGCCCCCACAGCCACAAGATGGTGGTGCCCAGTCCCCTCAGCCCTGCTGGGGCGGCAGGTGAGTGGCAAGGCTGGGCCCGCCCCAAGGAGGGCCCAGCTGCTCCGAGCACCTGTCTCTGAAGTCCCACAGTCCCCTCAGCTCCCCAGCCACCCAGCCCATCCGAGGCTCAGGTAACCAGGACTGGCCGAGGCTTGCGCTGCCGGCAGAGGTGTAATGGGGGTGTCGCCTTCCCCTGTTCCCCCTGAGGGCTCCCGGACTGTGAGAGGGGGCAGGCCAGGCTGAGGGACCCCCCTCCAGTGCATGAATTTTCATGCACTGGGCCTCTAGTTTATATATATAAAAGGTAATATAATATGTGAAGCGTCCAACTGTCTGATCTGTCACTATGATGCGCACTGACCACCAAGGGGCAAATGCTCAATGCAGGAGCTGCAGTGACTTGGCAGCGGTGGTTCTCGGGTGACACACCCAGAAACCAGAGGCCTGATTCCTCACAGGGCCACGTGATTCCACCTCTGGCTGTGGGTTATGTTGCTGCTAGGGCACTGTAGGCCTGGAATCTGGTTTACTGCACACTTGCGTTTGTGTTCCACACCCTGTACAACAGCAACTTTGCAGAGTGCCCTCTCGCACTCCGAGACCCCATGGGGATGTCAGAGAGCCGGTTTTGGCACCATCCCTGCAGGCCAGGCTGAGGGACCCTACCTGCCAGAGGGACCCAGCTCCCTCCACAGATGCCGGGAGGTTGGCTCCAGGGTGCGACTGGCCCATCTCGTCCAGTCCCACCCTGCTGGCCACCTTCTAATTAATTTCCTTTCAATGTGCATGAATCTGTGCACCGGGTCACTAGTATCAAAATGAAAGACAAGAAACACGATTAAGTTAGGCTTCAAAAGACCTGGGATAAACTTATAAAAGGGATACTATGCATTTACCTGGTTTTTATTCTTTCATGATTTAATTTCTTATTTTATTCACTACCATCTGATAATTGCATGAAACACTTATTCTAACCATGGGCAATTTAGAACATTTTAATTTGTATTTCAAGGCCACAAGACAAAGGAACCTATTTATTGCCTAAGGGGATTTTTTTAAAACAAAAATTAAAGCTTAATCTTTCATGTTTTAAAGCATAGATGGTTTAAAATCATTTATAATAATGCTGTAGGGAGACTGTTCCTGGTAAAAATTGAAATGATAAATTTACAATTAAAAGAATTAATAGTTTAGGGGATTGAATGCCCCTTTCCTTTCTAGATAGATTTGTCTGATGCATAAGAGACATCTTTAAAAAGAGGGCAAAACCAAGGCCTGTACAGCAGTGGTGCACTTCAGTTTGACGGAGTTGTTCATGGAACAATAGTAAGCCTGGCTTTTTATTATTTAAAAAAATAAGCAATGACATTGGCCTTGGCAACCATTTTTTCTCCCCATAGGAAATTGCTCTGATGAAGTGGAGAGCCATGAATTCTACTAACCACGTTTTCTGTGACTTTGAAAGAGTCCCTGATGGAAATTAGACAAATAATTTACTTTCACTTAAACGCCAGATTTTTTTAGTTACACTTAAGAAAAATAATTGAAATGTAGATTTAAATCGTTTCTGCTGCTACACTTCAGGATTCTAATGAAATACTTTCAGCTATTATGCAAAGCATTCCTCAGTGGAGGGAGAAAAGCCACTCTCCATGATTCCTGGTTAGCAGAGGCTGTGGAAGGACAGCTCTAAGAGCAAAGGGAAGGACACCTTGCTGGGGGTGGGCAGGAAGGGAGGGGACCCATCTCAGGACACAGGGTCCCTTTCTGTAAGGCCCCAGGAAAAATCTGAAAAGGGTAAAATATATTTAAAGTTCCTTAAATACTTCAGCCATCTTCCTAGGCTGCCTAAGTACACTGCATCTTAATAAAGTTATGCCATCCCTGGCCAGTGTGGCTCAGATGGTTGGACATCGTCTTGTCTGAGAGATTGCTGGTTTGATTTCCAGCTCTCCCTCTCTTTTCCTCTCTCTAAAAATCAATAAATTTTTTAAAAGAAGGTTATACCATATTTGGGCTCCTGACAACACTGGAGGGAATGGATGTGGAGCCATGGATGTGGACCCCGCCTCCACGCCCCCTCGCCTCTCACCCTGCTCAGCACTATGGTCTCCTTGCTAGTGTGTGATCATGACAAGCTCCCTCCCGCCTCCCAGCCTTTACCCCTGCTCAGTCCTCTGCCTGATGCCTGGTCCCTAGATGTCAACATGGCTTCCCCTCCTCTTTTTTCAGGTTTCTGCCGAAATGTCACCTTTTCAGAGAAAGAAAGCCTCTTTCAACCCCTTTCCTCGCTCCACCTTGCTGCCTGGTCTCTCTTCACAGTGCGTGCCCATCACGTGCGGGGCACACACTTGTTTGCTTCTTGTCCGTTACCCTGAAGGGCTGGAAGTTGATAGACAGAAGGGAACAGACTGTCCCTTCTGCTCGCTGCTCTGTCCCAGCTCCCAGGGCATTGCCTGACACCGTCTGACTGTATTATCTATCAGTCACATTACCACACGGAGCACCTCCCACCCACTTTCACGCTCAGCTTCTCAAACCGACAAGTCCTCTTTTAAAGAATGAAATGTTTGAATATTAATTTTGATTCCCTGGAACCAAGCACAAATACCATGACAGAAGAATATATTTTAATAAAGTCAAATGAACCCTTAACAAGCAAACAATAGGTCACATACCCTTAGCCTAATTGTCAGAATAGCAGCATAATTTTAACACATTTCGTACCGCTCAGGAGTTTTCTCGTGTTTCGTGTGCCATCTGTTAAGGACCGCTCACGAGTGTTCTCGTTTTTCACGCCCATGGAAAAAGGAGCAAATCTAGATACTTATGTAAATTTTGTTTGGTCCCTCTTCATAGAGGAAAATGTTTTATGCAGTACCATACGTTAAAAAAGTACTAGGAACTCTAATTGTTTAATTGTTTGTTTTTGTAAATAAAAATGTTTTAATTATTGAAAAACAACACCTAAAGTGCATTATGATGATTTAAATAACGTGCAGTTTGCCCAAAAACGTGCGGTCCCTGGCATATGTCTTAGAGATTTCTATGCGGTATGCAATGTGTTAATATAACTATAATAATATGTCAAAATTTAAAGTAAGGACCCATGGCCCAAACTGTGGGCTATATGGCTCCTTGCCATACAAGGAAGAGAGTTTTCATAAGAAAAAGAATTTTCTTTTTTCTACCTTGTTACCAATGATTTGACTAGTTCCTGCTGGTTAGCTTATCTAATAAGGAGGAAATATGCAAATTGACCATCACACCATCACAAAGATGGCGGCACCCAGTCCCCTCAGCCCCACCGGAGTCCCTCAGTCCTTTCAGCCCTGCTGGGGGGGGTGGCAGGTGCATGATCCGGCTGCTCCTTGCACTGCCACCTGAGTCCCACAGCCCTTTCAGCCCAGCCGGGGGGGGGGGGGCGGGGGAG
>NW_005871177.1:2939764-2964525 GCF_000147115.1 Myotis lucifugus
CCGAGGTGCAGGCAAGTCTCAGATGGCGGCTGGGCAGCCCGAGACTCAGGTAACTAGGGCCGGCCGAGGCTTGCGCTGCTGGCAGTGGCAGCAGCAGAGGTGTGATGGGGGCATCGCCTTTCCCCTGATCACCGGGTCATCTCCCGCACCTGAGGGCTCCCGGACTGTGAGAGGGGGCAAGCCGGGCTGAGGAACTTTCATGCACCGGGCCTCTAGTTTTCAATAAAAGGGAGAGAAGGTAATTTTTCCAAGGTTGGAAAAATTAGAAAAATTTACTTTAGACAAAATAAAGTTAATATTGTTTTCTTTTAAAAAAGGTGCAAATACTCTTCATTTTAAAATAAACAACAAAGTGTTCAGATTTTGAGTGACTTTTAGTTTTTTTCTCTCCAATTAAATATAGTTAAAAATGTCAGCTTCTGACTAAAGATACAATAAACTGTGTGATGTTTTAATATAATCATTTCATAGCCTCTATAGGGGAGATAAAAATTCTTATTTGAGAAAATACTTTCCAGTCCAATTTATAAAACAGATAGGTCAGAGAGGTTAATTTTAAAAATTGTTTTTAAGAAAAATCCTTATTTTTATAAGGGGTATTTATGGTGTCAAAAATGTTTATTTCTTAAAAAGAGTCACTATATGATTTATTTAATAACAAATGTATCATTTATTGCATTAGAGCTATAACTTAATTTGTTGGAAGAAATGACAAAGTTGTTTCTCAGGAATACCATTTGTTTCAGGAAACGAGGCCCACATAGAGGACTGGTACATTTTAAAAGACATTTTAGAGAATGAAGCCAATGCTCTATGGGCTGTTGCTATGAGGTTACAGCACATTAAGGATAGATCCCCCAGCTCTTCCTACATATCCCCTAGATTTCTCCCGCCAAACTGCCCTCAGAGGGAAATGTCTTACACTGTTTTAGAAACAAACCAAGGGCTATTGCCTTGCTCCCTGATGTCAAAAGCCTAAGCAAGCTGGTCAGCGGTGTGCTGCAGCTTTCATTTTCTATTTTTCTCAAAGAAAACCCCGTGCTGTTAGATGAAAGTTTTTTCAACACTTAGCTAGTCTTTTGGGCATAGCTGGTGGAGGGTCATGAGGTTTTCAGAGTTAGAGAAAGTTTGGAGATTGTCCAGGTCAACTCCTCCACCCACCAGAGAAGGAGGTGAGGTCATTTATCGAGGTCTAGAAAATTCAGAGAGGAGGAGGAGCGAGCGAAACATTTCTTAACAAACAAATCATGGTATCCAAGCAACCACATTAGGTCTGGCTTGTATGAAAGAAAAATGGCATCTGCTTTTGAATAAGGCATCAACATATGTGAGGAAAGACTTTAAATGACACAGCCCAGACATGACCATCAACAAGCAGCAAATGTGGTCCCTCTAGACCGTGGACTTTAAAGTCAAACGAGAAGAATGGTGGTGGTGAGAAATGTAACACTGCAATGACTAGGGATTTTGAGATTTAACAGAGAATTCTTAAATTGCTAAAAAAAAAAAAGAAAAAAGAAAAAAGAAAAAAGAGACAGGAGAAAAAGCATGACTAAGAGATTGAAGCTCTTCATAATGGTGAAGACCTAGGAAGGATTGAGTGGACAATACATTTTTGAAACAAAATGAATGTGTGAGAACCACTAGCACAGTGGACTCTCTCAGAGAAAACTTTTTTTCCCGTTGGAAAATAAAATAAAGAAACAAGTTAACCCTGATGCCCAGGTAAGTTCCCTGGCTGCCTGGGCACGCCTACCCTGCATGTGGCACCGGGTGTGTGCAGACCTGGGTACCCTTTCTCACGTCCTCTTACCAGGGCTGGTGAGGGCTCCCAGGGCGCTGCTCGTGGTGGACAGAGGGTTTGCGTTGGTGGTGGTGGCTGAGGTCTGGGGCTGCGGCTGCAGCGGCCGCCAGCGTGGCCAGATTCTGTAACTGTAAAGCGTTCATGCCTGAGAAAGGAAGAGAAAGGCAGCGTTAGCAACTGGCCCACTTTGCCGGGCAGATGATGGCAACAGAGCTCTGGGATGTAAGCCCTGGTGACTCGTGTCCCCTAACTTCTCAGCCCAGTCACCTCCCTATGGTGCTGCCTGTCCTACCCCAGGATGCCCTTCCCAGATCAGCTCAGGGCTGAAGAGATCACCAGAAGACCTCTGTGTGGACTGGCCACAACCGGGCCTTCCACCAGAGAGCTATCAAGAAGAGGTGAGGTCTGGGTGTGGACAGGGTGGGAAGACTGAGGGGTAAACTCTCAGTCTCTAAACTTGATAGCTGCATGTAGAAGGTATTAGAGAGAAAATGAAAACTTATTGGGGAAAAGCTTTTGCTCTGAAGTTGAACTGATAGGGCTTCTTGGCTCTGCCACTGTACCTGCTGTGTGACTCTGGGCAAATTACTTAACCTCTCTGTTTCCTGTTCAGTGAGCGGTAATATTAACTGTATCTTACCTCAAAGGGTTGTTGTGAGGACTACATAAGATGGTGAATGCAAATCACTTAGCACAGTGATTGGTTCAATGTCAGCCCCCGATGGTAGTGACCACTGTTCTTACTATCGCCCCTGAACTTCTCTGTCTACTTATTTTATACGTGAACTCCTCTAAAATGTATCCATAGTAGGAACCCCAAAAATATTTGATGACTACGAGAATAAATAAATACAAATGGTAGTGGCTTATGTTTTCACTTGTAAAATACCTGAATTTGCATGTTAAAGGTATTTGTATTTCAAGGAGGGGCTACTTTTAGCAAGAATAAATCTGTGGGTAGTGAAAATTGAGAAAAAAAACAGCGGAGAGAAATGAAACTTTGCAACAGGAAGGTGGGATCAGTGGAGAGCTCTGGGGGTGACCTGTGTGTGTATTGGGGGAGGGGGGACTGGCCGTGCCCCGCAAGGGCCCAAGGGCTGGTGTCCAGGCCAGAAGCACGTTCAGTGTCTTTTCTCCTCTCTACTTCTACTGCTCAATGGAAGGTTCTCTGAGCATTCAAAGTCTTTCTCCGTGACTCACATCACACCAACGCACATCTGAGAAGCAGAAAGCAATGGTTCTCTCCTTACACACAGGGATTTTCAATAGAAAGATACTGGAGTTAAGTAATCAACTTAATTTTACCTTCTTTTCCTGTCTCAAATACAGGTACTTAATAAATGTCCATTGAGCAAATTTAATCTGCTTTGGAAAGAGTGGCCTAATGACAGCTTCCATAGATGTTGGGGAAGGTGGTGGGTCGAGGGGTGAGAAAATGGTCTAGCAACCTACCTGCCAAGGCCCCAAGCCACAGTGGTGCAGCCTTCAGTCTAAACAGCCTCTGCACAGGGCTGCCAGGCTCCCCCGCCCCTCTGTCCTGACCCCTCAGTCAGGATTTATCTACTCAGAAAAAACTTCCTGCTGTCTTTGCTGCAAAATGGGCTCTCCTTTTGCTCAAATTGACACTCTACCTTCTTCCCGGAGACACCCAGCTCTACTGGCTTAGGGGGACAGCCAACACCTGTTTTCCAAAACCCACTTAGTTCTGGGGATTCTGGGAAGCGGGACACATGCAGCTTGGAGTCCTATGAGTGCAACCTGCTGGCAAGCACAGCCACGGGACAAGGCGCTGCAGGTCATGCTATGAGGATGCGGGAGTCGGGAAAGCAGTGTCTTATTTGTCAGGTTTGCTCCAGGAGAACGGAACCAGGGAAGCACAGGAGCTGCCTGGCTTTGGTGCAGACCCATCCGGGCTCGGCCGGGGGGGAGGGGGGGGGGCGACTCCTGAAGGCTGTGTGAATGCACCTCACACTTGAGTGTGATGAGAGCTCAGGCCTCGAGTGCCGCTGCCAGGAGTGAGGAACATGTGTATACCCATCTGTCCCCTCTTGGCCCTCCAGCGACGAATGTTCCCTCTAATGTTTTAATCATAGAAGCCAGATGACCAGGCTACACTGCTCACAGCTGGCTGCGCAAGGGAGGCTTTAGCACTAAAATGAAAACCCGCAATGCACATCTGGCACCAGTTATTGATACGCAGAGCCACTCTTGTAGGCCCAGGTTGCAGGGTCCTCCTCAGGGGTAGCTCCTCCGGTCCGCCCCAGGCAGGAGCCACGTGCCCGAGGGCAGAGTTCCCGAGCCGGAAGGAGCTCGGCCCACTCACCTGGGTCAGAGGCTCAGGTCAGAGGGCACAGAACCAACGGTGGCAGAACCTCCCATCCGGGGCAGCGCTGCAGCCGCACCTCACACGGGTGTGCACTTTCTGTGTGTTACCTGCAAACTCCCTCATCTCCTTGTTCTTAACTCTGGGGTCACTCATTCACCATATCTCACTTTGATGCTATTTTTGTGTATTTCTTATCTTTATAGCTAGATACCAAGCTCCTTGAGGACAAAGATACAAGATGTTGTCTTATTCATTATCAAGTCCATCTAAGCACATATGCATACACACACATGCAGGCGCGCGCGCACACACACACACACACTGCTGTCTACATAGCAGGGGATGGACAACTCCATGTAGGATGAGTTGACAGAGTAATGAACAGTACTGTCCATAGATCCATCCAAGTTCTTAGCTTTCTCCACGTTTTGTCAGCTCGTCAGTATTGACAATGCATCAAGTATTGACTGTTTCCCTCAATCGTTAGTTAATCTGTTCTACAAATATTTAGTAGAGCCATGTGTATTCTTCATCTCAGCACTAACGTGCCTTATAGGTCCCGGAGCCTGGCCACACGGCTCCGGTGCACTACCCACTGCCCTCTCTGCTCAGGAGCCCGACCAGGCCCTGTGTGCCCCTCGGGGCCCCCTCTGCATTCCCTCCCACACTCCCCCACCGGAGTGTGCCAGCTGGTCAGGCTCCCCCTGCCTCAGCTAGAAACGCCAGGCAGCAGGATTTCGGCTCTGGAACACCGAATGGGGGGCGGGGGGGGGGCATTCTGTTTAACAATCACATGGAAAGGAAGAAAATATGGGCTGAAGGAAGCAGAGATGGTGCGTGGAAAGGGGAGACTGCAATGATCCCTACCACCTGAGGGATTTGGGGAAGAGGAAGGGAAGGGTTAGATGGGGAGAACCAGCAGAGAATAGCACATGTGCCTGCCCATCTATATACCTGTCTGTCCATCCATCTGTCCACCCACCCACCCATCCATCTGCCCATGCATCCATCCATTCATCTGTCCATCTGTCTGTCTGTCCATCAGTTACTGAGTGACCATATGAGCCAAACCCTGGGTACCTCACTGAGAATTAAGCAGAAAACAAAACAGTCCCTGCCCGCGAAGAGACTGCTGTATATTGGAGCGGGGAGGAGCCAGGAGCTGGGGGATCATCCTGCTGCGACAGTTTCTGGAACTCAGAGACTCTTTCTCACTGGTCTCTAGTTTGCCGGGGATGAGACAGAGCACAGGAAGGCACTGGGCAGCTGAAGCGCTCCAGGGGGAGGGGAGCACGCCCATCCTCTATCCTAGTCCCTTCAGGGCTGACCCTGGCAGGTTTTGAGGTGCCCCTTTCCCACTCACTCCCAGACAGAGGTGCTCAGCACACCAGGGGGGGTCAGGGCGGTTCCTTGCCCCTTATGCTGGGTGGGCCCCATTTCCGGCCCGACCCCCACATTTCTGCTTCTCAATGCAGAGGCATCTCTTCGTCTCCCTGTCCTGAGTTCAGAGGGCCTGGAATGCACAGCCTTCTCTGCTGGAGACAATGTGACAACTGCCATTGACTGGAGGCAGCGCAGCTGGTGGAGAAGAGTGCAGGCCGCCTTCTCAGACGCCTGGGTTTCAACCAGGGCTCTGCCTCACCTGCCGCCCACCGACCTCCCTGAGCAAACTGCTAACTGTCTGTGCCTCGGACTTCTGGGCTGTGAAGTGGGAATAAAACGGAGCCTGTCCTGCCTACAGCACGTGTCCTTGGGGACTGATATTTTGGCTCTTCCTGCTGCTTCCAACCCGGGTGTCCTCATCCATGGTGTGGACTTCCCACTTAGGAAGGAGGCTTGGGGCCATGCTGCTTCCAGAAACTCAGAAAGCAGCTTGGAAAGCCTGTGGGGACCTGCTTGCAGCTCCTCTCTCTGCCTCCTTAACTGCACCAGACTTGCTGGCACGTTGACTGCATCTCTGTCTCTTCAGGCGTCACCGCCGCAGACCACCTGCTCCTGGCTGGAGTGAGGTCTCTTTCCTTTAACTCTGCGCTGGGCCAACATTGAGGCCCAAGAGCCCACTAATAGGGAGTTTCTGCTTCTGCTCACTTCGAATTCACATTTCTGGTTCTTTTCATCTTTTTATTTTTTAAATATTTTTTATTGATTTCAGAGAGGCAGGGAGAGGGAGATAGAAACATCAATGATGAGAGAGAATCATTGATTGGCTGCCTCCTGCACGCCCCACACCAGGGATGGAGCCCACAACCCAGGCATATGCCCTGACGGGGAATCAAACCGTGACCTCCTGGTTCAGAGGTTGATGCTCAACCACTGAGCCAGGCCGGTTGGGCTTTTCCGACTTTTTCTTTTTTTTCTTTGGGGGAGTCTGAGAGCATCCTTCCTCTGTCTCAGCTCCTTTCACAGGCGCCTCCTGGGTCCCACCTTCCCTTTCTAGCTGCTCCCATACGATGATCCGGAAAGGGCAGCAGAGGAGAGCAGAGAGGGCAGCATCCCGGGAAAGCCGGGTCTGACTGGGCGCAGGGCTCTTTTCTAAGAAGAAAGCCACCGCTGTGACCCTCATGAAGAAATCTGCTTGGATGGACACCCCTCGAAACAGGGGCGTTAATCTGGGTGACTAGACATGCAATGCATTTACACGAGTTTTGTGAAATCCAATAGTGTGCCAAGATCAAGATGGCAGGAAAAAAAAAGTTGGGAATATAGGGATTGCCCGCTTCACTCATTCCTGGGAAAAGTAGGTCCTTCTCAAAGGGAAGAAATGGTGTGGAAAACAGATGTGCAAATATGCCCACTCGAAATTTAAGATTTAAAAAGAAATTATAAGGAGAGGGCATGAAAATTTAATTTAATGTTCACCTTAGGTAATTCTGTGTCTTATTGTTCATAGCAATTACCATAAATCTGCATATCAATAAGCGAGAACAGATGTCAGTTGTTACAAGTGCTTGCCAATCAGGTCTGTTAGAAAGTGACAGATGGGTGGTTATAAAAGGTTCTCATAAGGCCCATTAGCACATTCGCACGAAGTGTGTGTGGTGGAGGGTGGGAGACCGGCCTTGGGAAGAACGGGAATCCTTGTGGGTCCGGGATGGGGCTGCACACCTCACACCTGGGCAGGGTCTCTAATGTCAGGTTCCCAGCCTCCAGTACAGTTTTTAAAATACCTTCCCTCTTTCCACTCATCACAGATATTCTAAGACAGTCTTCTCTGGGAATGGACCTCAAATTGATGAAAAGCATCGCCTTGTTGTTGTTCGAAGCAAATACTTGCACTCTAATTTTACTGTTACTTTTAAAACATAGGCTAGATATTCTGAAACGGAGTAACTAGCAGCTTTACTGAATGTCAGACGTAAAGTGAAAGTTTTCTCTTGTTTATCAAAAGATACTCTTCTTTGCCCTGGCCAGTGTGACTCCGTTGGTTGGGCATGGTCCAGTGTGCCAAGAGGTCAACAGTTCAATTCCCGGTCAGGACACATGCCCGGGTTGTAGGCTGGATCCCCAGTAGAAGGCATGCAGGAGGCTGCTGATGAATGTTTCTCTTCTCCCTCTCCCTTCCTCTCTCTCTCTCAAATCAATAAAAACAACAACAAAAAAAGATACTCTTCAGCCACTGATTGCTTCAGAATCTCTATAGTTTCCTAGTAACAATTCCTCACCCAAGAAAACAAATTCTCTTGACAAAAGCAAACCACACTTACACACTTGAAATGTGGTTCCGAATGGAGGGAGGCACTTTTCCTGTCTCTGAATTGCTTTTTCTGGGGCAGATTTGCGGCCCTCGCTGTATTATTTATCTACAGCTTGCCCCTGAGTGTTACTTGGCCTGCTAAACCCTTGGTGTAGGCGAGTCACTGCAGCTGTACCTGTGCGAGCACACCTGCATTTGCTGAGGCACTGAGCGCTGCTTCCCAAGCTGGGGGCAACGGAGAGCTCAGGTTTCAGGATCAGGTTGCAATGGATGTCAAATGTGGATCAGCCACTTGCTTGCTCAGTAACTCTGGGCAAGTTTCTTCATTCACCTCTCTAAGCCTCAGCTGCCCCACCTGTAAAATGGGATACTAACAGTCCCTACCTCATAAAGCTGTTTGATACTTGGGGATTCTGTACCCTCGTCCATATTATGCCCCTTACTGGTGCTGTCGGGCTCACATAACTTATTTAACCTCTTCCTGCTTCAGTTTTCCCAACTGCAATGTAGTAACAAAGGGGTGATTTTGTTCTGGGCATGCTGTGAGGATAAATGGCATGGTTATTTCAAGGAGCTCTGTTAAAAACAAAATTGTAAAATACGACTCTTGTTTTTCTAACAATCCTCTTTTGTTAAAAGAAATTAATGACCTTAAGCCACTTTTCCCTTGTTCCTTCTTCAGGAAAAATCCAGACTCTGAGCCCAAACTCAGACCCAAGTTTCTGAGATTTCAGAAATTCATGCAACAAGTAACTGAGTGGGAAAATGGATAAGTTTTTTACGAGGAGTTTTAAGAGGGAAAATCAACTTCAAAGATGCACAAAAAGTACCATAGAAGCATTCAGTTTATTAAGATTTCATCCCAATCTCCTCTCTGCTTTTAAAATCCACATTTAATAAAGATACCCTTTAATAAAATCATGGAACACGTTTAGAGTTACTTTTAGTTTGATAAAAAAGTATAGCTGATGTCTCATTCACTTTTAATGATGCAACTATTAGTAACTTCTCATCTAAAATTTCTTTTTCTGCTTCTTGTTTTTAGATTTACTTCATTTTTCTCCCCCAACAGTGAGTGTTTTACTCACTCAGATGAGACATTCAGACTGTGATAACCCTGAGTCTCCTGAAGGGCAGACCATGGGCCATGCCTGAGAGTGGTTCACAGCCACGTGCGACTGGTTTCCGCGGTGAGATTTCACGCTCGTTGGTGAGTGTTCCATGCAGGAGTGATTGAACTTTACGTGCGGAGTTCATGTACGGCACTGAAGACACACAGACGGCATCCGGACTGTGTAGGTGCCCCTCGCACTATGCCACAACCTCAACCACTCGAGGAGCATTTTAACCTCGGGGGGGAGGGGGTCTGGGACCCATGACCTCCGTGTGCCTTCATATCCCTCCTCCCATGTGTGCCATGTGTGTTGCAGAGCATCTGCACCATAACATGCATGATGCTGTACAAACTCTCTAATTTAATTTACCCGTGAACATACTGTCCTTAGTTTATATAATATGGTTTTTTTGGGGGGTGGGGGTGGGGGTTGGGGGCTTAGATGTAAGGCTAACACCAATTTCTTAATTAAGAAAGCAGGCATTTAACTTTAGTGCCATTGGGAATGTATCCAAAACATAAATTTGAGTTTGTCGGTTTATAAATTTATTCACTCAAAAATAGTTGTGAGCACCTCTTGGAGGAGTGAGGGCTGAGTCCATCAGACCAGGCCACGGCCTCGCGGAGCAATGATGACTCAGGCGTGTCAGAGAGGTGAGGGAGGAAGGGGAGGCACTCAGGGGTCGGGGCACAAGAGAGAGGGGCACCCCTCCCATATCTGGCGAGTTGGGGAGGCTTTCTTTAGCAAGTGGCCTCTCTCACAGGTCACTTTTTAATACTGGGTGAGATGACGGGCAAAGACAAAAAAGGAAGCCCTACTTCTGGGAGAAGACGAAAGAGCAGCAGGCCATTGAACTTCACCTTACTGAAAAAAAAATACCCCAAACCACAATGCTTCAAACAATTAGGACCATGACACAATTATGCTAACGAATGAAGGGCACCCTTTATAGAAAACAGGCCCAGCAGACCGCCTTGACATCTACATCCTTAACACTCTAAATATTCAAGGCAGTGGTCCCCAGGGACTGTCAGCATTTGATTTTCTGACCTGTGCAGACACAGGGTGCTGAACTTCATATATTGAAGGTTCAAGAGCGGGGCACTTGGGGAAGCCCAGTGCATTTCAGAGGCCTCACATTAGCCATCCGATCCATGCACCTTTTAAGGTGACTCCCAGATACCCGTTTGTAAATGAGCACGCTAAGCACATGAACTCCATCCTGACCTGTGGCTGGCGAGGCCAAAAAGCACACAGCTAACAAGTGAGGGTGCTCTGTCCGCCCGGGAAGTGCGCTTGGCAGCAGCCAGAGTATAATTCAGCGGTGGGAGAGAAGAGCCCGAGGCGTCCTCGAAGCAAGGACCCTAACTTTGGATCTAGGTGCAGCCATTCTTTCTATTAGAAGAAAAACAAATCTAGCCTCCGTGGAAAATGGGACAAACCTTACCATTTATTTTAGCGCTTGCAATCTGGAGGTTTTCTCTTTTTAAAACACAGAAAACTTCCTGAATATTTTACTTATGTCACTCCAATTCCCTTCACAGAACTAAAAATAAATGAACCATTCGATATGATTCTTAGCTCCAAGGCCAGCTTCCCAAACTGTATTCATGAAGATACCGATGAATGATTTAACTACTTATCATTTGAACATACATTTTCCCCCCAATAATCCAAAAGCTGTAATTACAACAGAACAAGTTGGCAGTACCAGTAGATTTAGAGCCCAGTGACTAATTCTGCATTATGTTTACCGTGGGCCAATCTGTCCCGTCAGACAAGCTACCATTAGCCTGTGAAGCCACAATGAAAGGCTGGGCTGAGGATCACAGCACACAGGAGGGGAAACCTGTGTACACTCATGGAGAGTGTTTCCAGATCCATTCAAAGTGAAACAAGAAAAAAAAACCCAAGGGCATGTATTTGGAAAGAAAAAAAAAAGAGAGAGGAAAAAAAAGGAGTTTTCATCATGGCTTTTATTCTGCACATTGACTCAGGGTGTCCTTGATTAAAACAAACTGCCTGATTTTAACGGGGCAAAAACGTGTGCGTCTCCTTGCCCTGGCTCCCCACCTCTCTGGAAAGAAACGAAGAAAAAGCGCTCTGGCTGTTCCTCGCGGCAGGTGAATGGCACCTGTGTTCCGATTTCTTGCACAAGCGGCCTGCCCCGCCCTGTGGAAAGTTAGGGGACCAGCCTGAAGGTGACACAGCAGGAGTGACCTGTCACTAGTCACCGCACCTCCTCACCGCTGACACAGCTCATTAGAAAAAGCAACCCTTCGCGTGCTGCCTTTCAAATCCAGCCACACTTTGATTTCTCTCAAGAACAAAGATTACGCTTTCACATAAAAGCGTCTGATGCCCAATTCTGTCAACTGGGGGACTACAGTGGAAAAGGCACCCTGTTCATTGTCTGTGGGCGTCAGGGGACAGCAGACCATTACAGAGACAGGCCTGCAGTCCAGGCTTTCATTATGGAGGTCAGACCGTTTTTTTATTGAGCGCCTATTATTAAAATTTTAGAAGGACGTTAATCATTTTGGCTGCCCTGGATACAAGAATCTTGCTGGAAATTCCCCAGTAACCAATCCCAATTTTAAAAATAAGACAACGGGTGTACTATGCAGGAACGCGCTGTGCCCCCACGTTACTACGGCTGGAAATGCCTGAGGCAGGAGGGCAACTTTCCCACAGCTAGTCTAATTTTTACACCCCAACCAGAGAGCAAAGAGGGCTGCTAATTGCTTTTGTTCTTCTTTGTCCCGCTGCTGCTTTCCTTTGCCCTCTGAACCCCCTGGATTCAGACAACAGCACAGTCAGAGGAAAGGCGTGGTTCACCACTCACCCGCCATCTGCTGAATGCCGCTGAAGGCGCCCAGGTTGCTGGAGGAGGTGGCCTGCTGCAGGAGCTGCGAACGGAAGGAGACACAACCGTTAACAAACCTCGAGGTGGGGGCCAAGTGGCTTCCAAACTACACTAACACATCCCACTTCTGTTACGTTTGTACAGCTGGTGGCTGCTGTCTCTTAATGGACTGAAGGTTCCCAGAGTTGGGGCTGTAAATCCATAGCACTGTCTGATCTCTATTAAGAGACACAGACACTGGGGAAACTCAATAACACTGCTGCCTTAAAACAATTAATCAATTCACTCTTTTTAACAACCAGGTGTGCAATCTATTGAAACCAACGTGGCGTGACTAATGCGATCTCTCGGCAGCCTCGTCGTTACTGTAAGTCCCATCAATCAGGGTCCCTGCCTCAGTCCCTTCCACGTCCCTTCACAGCTCTGTTCCCTTCATCCTTTATTAGATGCTCACGGAGCCACTGATTCTTGGGCCAACAGAGAAATCATCATGATAACTACAGACATGACGTCTCTCTTCACAGCCACAGCGACATGGCCACGACGGTCCCTTTTAACAGGGTCTTCACTGCAGCGAGAAACATGCCGCTGGTCAGCACGTGGAAGCTGGTGAGGCTGCACTTCGCATCACAAACATGCCAGCATCACTTTTTCCCCACGTGGACTCAGTGGCTGCCACAAGGCACAGGCATGTGGCTACTGCCCTAAAATGCTCCTTTACTGGCCCAATTGACTTGAATTATAGGCTAACACTCAGGTGCTATACTAAGTATTTGACTAAATGTATTGATATTCTCTTTCTGTTAAGGTTGATCAATAGAGACATAGTTTGTATACAGGGACAAGCCTATAGTTGCCTCCACTACTCAGATTTACATGAATACCAAAAAGCATAGATTCACACCGAATTTATTATTGGAAAGTTGTTATGTGCTTTGGAGGAGGAGAAGGGTTCACTACCTAAAAGAGAGCTTTCAGAGTTTACTTGGAGCTCTGCGGAACAAAACGTGGAAGACCATCATTCCCTCGGTTCAATAAGAACAAAACTCCACGATAAATATGACTCAAAAGTAGGCATGTATCAGTTCACTTGAAAGCACCGAGCAGAGTGGAGTATCAGTGGCTAATTAAACCAAAGATTTAGTGACAATGGTATCACAGGAATTAACTTTAACCGTTACCAGAAAAATGCCTGTAATGCTCTCTCATCCTTCTCCACTTGCTGAATACAGGGGTGGGCAAAAGTAGGTTTATAGCTGTGAGTACACGAAACAGTTTATTCTTGTATTATCATTAATTTATCAGTTATTGTATTTATTTGTCTTATTATTTCTTATCTTAGTTATGATTTATATTTTAGACAATGATGGCTGGTAATCTAGCCTACTTTTGCTCACCCCTATATATTACCTAGGTATCACAGAAAGAGAGAGAAACAGACACACACAAAGAGAGGGAGGAAGAGGGAGAAGGCAATGATCATCCATTTTAAGAGAAAAGTCCCTTACTTTGGTTTGATTACTTGGGTTTTTCATTCTCTTGTGATTGCAACCCCTTACTCCTCCTATTAGGTTTTTAAAAAAATTAAAGTTAAGTAAAATTAAATATACTTTGAAGATATTTTGAGGAATTAATAGAGCCTACTGAGGTAAGCATGCTCAGGCTGGAGTGTCATGAAACTACTACTGAGGGCTCTTTCCACGAAAACCATTCTCTGGTGAGTCGGGCTCAGAATCCGCCCTCAACACACAGGCAGGGAGCGCCTCAAAGGCCACAGGCCCTTGCAGAGATGGACTTCCGATTCCGAGCAGGAGAAAGCATGGTAAGGAGCGCACGGAAACGTGTGTTAGACATGAGAATGAGGCTAATTCTCTTCCAGGGAACAGAAATCACTTGCATTTGTGACCAAAGAAACAGCCAGAGACTTCTGTTACGCCGTGGGGCATGGAGCTGTGCTGGGGACCCGGGACCGGCACATGTGTGTTCGTTTTTGGAAACGGTGCAGTGGGAAGCTGGATGCTTAGAAACCATGAAAAGGGGAGCTTGACTTCAATCTCTGATAAAAGTTCTTGTATACACCACTGAACAGATGGTCTGTGAACATCTGAAAAGCCCAAGTTTGTGAAAAACAAGTTATTAAGTCGGACTCATTTCTTTTTTCGTAACATTTCTACACTGATAGGACCAGAAGAAGACATGGCAGATCCTATATAGGTTTTAGCAGGACACCTGGCAAAACCTCCCATGGTGCCTTCGTGGAGGAATGAATGGCCTGAAAATGACAGCAAATTCGGTCACTGGCTTTCGTAAGGACTCAGATGAAGACCGGAAAAGCTGGCTCCTCATTTATTAATCAAACATGCACTGAGAAGCTATTATAAGCAGGACCCAGTGGGCACTGGGCAGGGGTTGGGGAATAAAGGAATAGGAGTCATGTCTGTTCTTTGAGAAGCAATGTGGCAAACAGAGAGAACACACGGAGGGGCACACGGAGGGAACACATGGAGGGGCACACGGAGGGAACACACGGAGGGAACACACGGAGGAAACACATGGAGGGAACACACGGAGAGAACATACGGAGGGAGCACACGGAGGGGCACACCCCTGGGGCCAGCAGCAGCACAATCCTGGGGCAAGTGATGTCACCCGTTTCAGTCTCTCTTTTCTCTCCTCTACAGACAGGTGCTCTGACCTGTCAGGGCCCAAGGAGGACTGTCTGGCAGAACAGCACAGGTTCTGCGATCAAGTCAGTCTAGTGGATGACACAATCCTGAGATCGAGTTAGGTCCAATGACAGAGTTAGGGCACAGACGAACACACACACACACACACACACACACACACACACACACACACACGACAGAGGCTGAGAAAAAGGCCCAATCTCACAACATGAAATTCTATTAATAAATGAGAAGACCAGCATTTAGGTTCCAAAACAGAAAAATGGAGTAGGGTAACATGGTTTGGCAGCATTTCAAGCAAAGATAAATAAAAACTAGAGGCGTATTAGCTGCCTTCCGTGTTACTACAAATGCCATTCTCGAGCTACATTAAGAGACTTCAGAGTCCATGCTAACGGCCACTGCCCTGTGCTATTTAGGTCTCACCAGGGGAATTGTCTTAACTTCTGGTGATGGTATTTAACAAAGACATTGACAGGGTGAAATGGGAAAACCGAGAAAGTGAAAGCTTAGAAACAATGAAATGTGAGGGATGACTGAAAGAATTGGGTCTATTTGGCCTGAAATCAGATCTAATTTTTTGGTATCTAATAGATAAAGTTAAGAAATATTTGGTCTAGTCAACAGGGTGTCCTGGGAGACCCAGGATCTCTGAAGGAAAGTTCCACGGGAATTCCAGTTGAGGCCCTGACATGGAACCGATGAACCTGGGGCAGTGAGCGCTCCATCCACAGCTGCCTCAGTTTCCTTAACAACAGTCTATCAGGGGAATTTTATGATGTCTCTGAAACAGGGATTAGAAATTTAGCCTGTGGGACTTTGCTCAGTCTCTATCAGTCAAGAATTAAATTACTCATGTGCTTAAAATATCCTGCATCAATGCTGAGTTCAACAATTCCCTGAGATTCTAAGTGTCCCCCAAATGAATTCTTTAGCATACTCAAGGGACAAGTAGGTTGTAGGAGGAACAGCGGACATGTTTCCCTCTCTCCTGGGGACCATGCACTGACTGGCCTCGGGCACTTACCGCCAGGTACTGTGGGGTGAGTCCGCCCAGACCCGTCAGGTTCCCCCAGGTGGCAGTGTTGAGCTGTTGCATCTGCTGCGCCAGCTGCTGTTGGAGGCGTCTTTGCTCTTTGTCCTTCTGAGTGTCAGCGAACTTCACCACGATAGGTGAAGAGCAGCCCTGTGGTCAGACACAGCGGAAAGTGAAGAGGGAGTTACAGCCTGGTCCAATCCTCTCATCAGACTCAGCCCTGGATCTAGCTTTCTGAACTACCTTGGGGCACATGGAATGGTCGGAATGGTTTTAAAATGGTTTGATATTCCTTCTTCTTCTCTGGAATAGTACCATCAACAGAAAATTCTAGATACGGTCATTGGTTCCCTTGGGGATCTGGTGGTCGGTGGAGCCATTTGCTTTCTTGCTCAGGTTATGGAACTGCCTCTCCTTCCTTCTTCGTGTGTCTTCCTTCAGCCTTCCCAGAACCTCCTCAGAGACAACAGACCTTATCTATGTTCTTTAACTAAGCTGCACGGTTCACTTGTCTGAAAGATAGACCTGTTTCGTGTGTCTACCTCTTTGCAGATGTGAGCAGGGGGCAAGGACACTGGAATTTTTCCGATTTTCAGTTTATGGATTTTTTAACTGTGGAACTGTGGGGATAATACTGATCCAGCAATATAACTGGGAGAAGGGGATTTGTATTGGAAACACGGATGAGGGGAGGAGAGAGTCAGAGAACATGGGCATTGACCAACATAACTGTTCCCATGTTTTCAGAAAGATCTCCCTTCCTGGGTCACGTCTACACTATCCACAGTCCCCCGAGCTACTGTGAACCAAAACCTTAGCAGTATGGTCCAGTCAAAGGAGATACAGAATAAATGGCAGCAGGAGGAGGAGTCCACTTGGCTTCTTTTTCTAACAAATCTTGCCCTTCTAGGTGCTTCTCTCAGTTTTCATTTCCTTTAAAAGGCAAGGAGTAGGGGCAGTAAGAAATGGCCAAGGGTTATAAAATAGGACGAGTTCATGTTTGATGCAGATAAAAGCATAGGGAAAATAAGGGCCTAACTCCTCGAGGCATGAAGAAGACCTCCGTTTAGAAGCCCCGTTAAACATCTGCATTTGGTAAACATCTGCAGAGACGTTTCTCCTCCCTCCCCACTCTCCTGTCCTTCTTAGTACAGCTTGTCTACACATTTCATCACAATTACAGTTGTGAAATTTTGCTGAGGTAAAAAGAATTCTACCCAAGTGATTAAAAAAACAAAGCCCCTTTATTGAAACTCAGCATGATAACAGACCTCTCTCGCTCCTCTCAGAATTTTATTTTCCTACTTAAGTGAGCGTTTCCTTTCTCTTCCCTTGGACCGGGTCACTTTCTTTCTCCTAGAAAACTCCCTTGCATTTTTTTCTTATCACCTTGGGTAGTTATTGGGGAGGTAGCTATGACCATGTGAGACGATCATGTCTGTATTACCAAAAAAATGGGAGAAAAATGAGGAGACTGTTGAATTTCCAGTGTATCAGTCTTTAGCTCTGGTAGCCATAGTCACAGGACAGAATGTTAAATGTCAGTAAACTGCATAAAAGTAGTATTTCCACCATTTTAAAAAAACTATGCTTCATTTTTCTTCATCAGCTCCATATTTCAGCACTTCATTCCTTAAAGAGGGCAAAATACTCTGAAGGTGAAAATTATGCAGAGAAAGGGTTTTGCATGGAAAAGGGTTGTTATTGCTCTATCAAATTTGTTCCATAACAAATTATAGCATCTCCTCCTAGCAGTACATTCACTGTTGATTTTTTTCTTTTTTAAATACCATAAGATGATATAAAAGTAGAAAATCAGGCCAATGACTATAGCAAAAAATTACTTGTTTAAACCATGACACGGAAAAATGGGATAGGGATTGGAGGAAAGTAGAAAAATAGAAGGTACAATATTAAAAATCAATTATTTTTAAAAACGTGTTCTTTTAAACTTTGACATTCACATCGTTTTGAATTCGAATCTCTTAGATGACACATCTTGGTTAAAGATGTGAGCCAGAGTCCTGAAAATAATGTAATCTGTTAAATGAAAATAAACTTCAGCTGTATGACTATAATGTAACTGAGTAATGTCTAATTTTCCATTTAAATGCCAATATTTTTTAATTAAGTGAGACATTTAAGTGTCTGAGGGCCCTGCTCTTTAGGCATGGATGTCCAGGTTTCAAACAAGTGCACCAAATTTGATTTTTTATAATAGATATCCATAACAAAGGACCAAGGGCTCCTTAAGAACCAGCACACCCCATTCTCTATCGCAGAATCTTTTCATTTTGAGAGCCCATTGTTCCTGGGGTCGGGCTCATACCCAGTTCTGCTTTCTCTCCTTGTGCTCTCCCTCTGCTGTGACATGGGGGGAACCAGAGCCCCTGCCAGCCCCTCTGGGGCTTTATCAGGGGGCGCCGAGGGAAGCAGCTGGGGCGGCAATGTTTCCAACAGAGAGGAAAGAATTTAGACTAAAAAATTATCTAAGATGAGACCAATTTAGGTACAAATCACTAAACTACAGAAAATAAAAATAATTAAGAATGAAGCACATACATGGAAGGTAATAAATACAGGTAAAGACTTTCTTTTTCCTAATAGTACTTCCATTTTAATCTCTAAACTGACATGAAGCTGGAAATCAGACTGATCCACAGTGATGGAGCAGTAGAAGTTAGGGGGCCGGGGGTACAAAAACTGTCACATAGGAAACTGGCTCCTAGATATTTCAAATCCTGCTAATTATCTCCTATCATGGCCGATTTTCACCTGAGCGTGCCTTCAGGTAGGGGGTGGGAGTGTCTTAAAAATGCATTGCACTGAAAGGAAAACACAGTGATTATATAAGATATGTTAGGAATATCAAAGTCAAAATGAAGTTCGAAAAAGACAATAGGCTTTGCAATGCTGATATCAAAACTTAGAAAAGTACAGTAAACACTTAATGACAATGCCATGCACACTCCTCCCCCCCACCCCTTCCCACCCACCCTTTGGCTCACTGTAAAAAAGTTGCCACAAAACATGACGCATAATGAGCACTTAGCTCCCAGCATGCTTTGGGAGATGCAGCATTGCAAAAAAAACAAAACAAACAAACAAACAAAAAATAAACCCCCCAAAAAATGGAGGCCAAAAAAGAAGCTCAAACGATCAATTAAGAAATTTTTGCTAATTAAATAAAGCGGAAAATATTTTTTTCCCCAAAGATAAAAAAAAAACGTAACTTCAGATAACGCCACAAGGCCGCCTGTGGAAAAGATCACCCATACACAGAGATACAGTGTACATAATACAGCAGCACATGCACTCCCAAATGATTCTATCAGACAGCACAGAATAAGTAACAGCATATCACTCTTGGAATGCTTTTGTGCAAAATTCTGAAAGGCCATGACCCAAATCACAGACTAAAAGTATAGAGCCATCTATCTGCATTGGCGGGTGAGCACCCACGCCAGCATCTTTATTTTCCTCTCAAGCCACTATCTCTCGTTAGGAGACCAAATTTGAGCCTTTATGCTTTTGGATTATTGTTCATTTTTCAGTAAGGAGAGAAATCTAATTTTTTAGGGGACTCTCATCCATGAGTGTTTTCATTGGTTAAATGAAGTGGGAGAAGTAGTAACTTTCTCCAACATTCTTGATGCAAAAACACAATTCCGTGTAACTAAAGATAACTTGATCCCACATTAAAAAAAAAACACAAAAACCAAAAAGAACCCCGTGAGTTAGCACAGGGCAAGTTGCAATTTGGAGTCGGGGTTGTTCATGCTTAATCCATACCAACCCTGGGCTGAGGAGCGGATGGGACCCTTCAGGTGCAGAATACTACTTGGCTTCAATTGCATCGTGACTGCACATGGCAGGCCCTGGGCCACTGCAATAAGAGGCTCAAAAAATAATGGGGAGCAGGTGGAAGGCTTTCCTAAGTCCATTTCAAGTCATTAGGGGAAAAGTCAGAGAGAGAAAGAAAGCGAGGGAGAGAGAAAGAGTATGAATGCATGGAAAAAGAGGTGGTGAAAGTTTAAATCTGTGATTGTCATGGGAACAATCCACACAGGAGAGAATTGCGTTACCATTCCCCATCATTTGCACAAAGAAAACAAAGAAAGGGCAGATGATACAGTACCTCCATGGTCTGAGACTGATGCATGGCTTTGATTGCATTCTGTGCCATTGCCCTTGTAGAAAATGTGACAAACGCACAGCCTGTGGGAAACAAGGGGACAGGGAGCAGGAAAGACAAAAAACAACAAGACAAAAGGGTTGGACGCTTGTTAAACCAACACGGTCTACGAGAACTGCCACAGGACGACACTGTTCTCAGTAGTACATAAAAATAAACAACTTCCCTCTTTGGTTTGATCGTACTTTGCTTTTTACGCACAGTGCTGACTTGCTAATCTGACCAGAGTAGAAAGATCTGTTGATTGATTAGTTTACTTTTTAAAAATGGAGATGAGGAGAAGGAAGTCGGGTACTCTTTTTAACTGCAGGTTTGAAATTAGCAAGATCTAGTTAACATTTTCTAAAATAAAAAGTTGCTCTTTTACATTTTCTGGCTGGTTGATTATCTTTACTTAGGCACCCACACATTAGGGCTCTGGATTTCAAAATTTAGCATCGATTTTTAAGCAGCAAATAATAAAACCCTCACTCCAAGGGCAAATGAGCATACAATTCCAAGAACTCAAAAACGTCAGCAAATAAATATATGTAATCTCTTCAGGGTAGTTAAAAAGTATATGTGTAGAAATATACATTAATGCTATTCAAATGCAGACTAATATACCAAATCCTGCACAAACCAGTATTTATTAATTATGAACAAAAACAAATGCTCTATCACTCTAAGGTTCAACAGTGCATATAAAGCAAACCTTTTAAATTCGCATTGGATTTTTTACTGGTATAGAATCTTCATGACTTTAGGAAGTTGTGACTTTCTGACATGTATCAGCAACCTGACCTACAAGCTAACACTCACAGGACAATGTACATTTCTCTGGATGTCTCCTGTGAGGCCCATCGAACTTGCCATGGCTATCTTTTTCTCATTCTGAAAAATAACTAGAATTTATAGTGCCTGTCTCTGCTCCTTGTCACAGTGTTGGCTAGCATGCAGGCCACCACTCCAACTACATGGCTCATTGCCCTTTGCACTAATAAAAACACTGCTTTTTGAAATTCACATTTTACTCATCTTGCACCCTTGGGCTTTTAAGAGAAAAAGACTGTGAAATTAATGCAGATTCAGGCTGATTTTATAATAAAACCACAGCACACTAAGATCTGAGCTAAAGCAACGCAGACTTGGCTCACTTATGATCTCTAATGACTATAAAAGTGCATTGATTTTAAGCTTGTTTAGCATTGCACAGTTTGAACTTAGGTATCAGAGAATAATTTAGTGTTCCACTCAATTTCCTCAAAACTTTATTATTATTACTACTTAAAAGATTTCCAAATGAAGCAGATCTAAACACTGAGAGGCTAAAGCCCGTTGTCATCTCAGAGTGAATCCAAGAAAGCGGAATTCTGGCATCGACAAGGCGGATGGCTGCCCTGTTGCCAGCCAGCCAAAAAGAATGTCCTACGTCTAAATAGCCAGTGGATTGTTTGGTTTATGTAAACCCATTTGTGAGCCATAAACCATATTCCTTCTTTTGTTCTGCATGTGTACCTGGTGAGATTATCAAGTCAATACTGTACTAGCACCTTTTAATCAAACAGCAATGCCTGCCCATTAATCCCAAAGCACAACAACATCCAGTCATAAAATAAGTCAATGCATTTTTTTTTTTGCATTATGCTGTAATTTTTAACACACAACATTCTCAGTGCATGGGAGATTCATCTCACATCCCCCTCCCAGTTCAGCGGGCCTTCTGAAGCCTGAGGGTAGCTCACTATGAATGCTGAGCTGTTCCATATCGTTCTCTATATCCACATGCTGCCTGTGCCTATCCTGGCTGCAGGTTTTGTCATCAATGAAGGCCATCTGGCAACCTCTCTAAGGCACCTAGATGACGTGCGGAATAGTGTGTGAGGCAGATGACAGCACCTGTACTGGCTTCCATATTGATACTCGGCTCTAAAATAATAGAGTCCCGAATTTACCATCCATTTCAAAGTCATGTCTCTTCAAAAACATTGTCATTATTAATGGAGGAAATAACACGAACAGATTTTTCTTTTCCCATTTTCTTTTATCTTAAGAGTACAATGGAGGCAAAAGCAAATAATCTAATGGAGGCATATCTGAAGCCCTGAGAATCCTGGACTAACTGCTTTGAATGGTCAAGAAGAACTGTGTCATTCACTTCATTTGCTCTTATTATCCAGGGACATGTGCCAAACTGACAGTTTCCAAACGGAGGTTAGGAATGCATAAAAAAAACCCCATATAAAATGTCAACAAAAATCAATAAGGAACAGTTTATGCATTTACTACAATTTCGGAACAACCAGAACTTTTGTAAATAACTTAGTGAGAGAGATATGGTAATCAACAGGTCTAAAAAGAAAAGCATTAGCGACAGAACAATAAAATTATACCTCTATAAGCTCAACCCATTGCCCTTTCCTGTGAAACGTGCAATTAAAGCTCGGCTGGTGCTTCCAATTATATGATCCTCATCCCATCTGAAAAAAAATGATCTGACAAATCTGATGACTTCTTTAACCTTTTTATTCTATTGGCAGTGGTGCAGTAAGAGACAAGTTGTCTCCGTAGGGGCTCTGTCGAATTTTGTACTGTGTGCTGTGTCCCATTACTCAGGAGAGAAAATTACTGTGTCGTTTATAAAGTGAGAGCCTATGTAGAAATATTTCACTCTCTATGCTACTCTGGAGGAAGTTAAGCAACTTCAGAATCAAATGTTTCATGGATTGGTAGCTTTTTAACCTTTGTAATTTCTCTAAAGCAGTAGGTCATGGTAGTGCTCTGGTTAGATTTCAATTTTCTTTTCACCACCACTGAAAACTTGCGGTGGCTATTTAGGATTAAGGCCTCAACTCGGTGGCTTTTCACTAACCTCAGCTCCTACCACCAAGATTGGCTGCTGGCTCCTTCTACAAGTTAACTAGATGCCTTTCCATTGGACAGAAGTAACTTAGGTCATAATTGCCCCCTACTAAATTATCTTCTACTACAAATGGCTTCTGGGTGCAAGGGGGTTGGTGGTGGTGGTGGTGGTGGGGGGAGGGGGAGTCACGAGATCCGACCAGGACAATGGCTCTGGTCTTAAAGGGTCTACTCCTTAACTTCTCCAGACTGTTGTATGTGCTGTCTTAGCAGTCAATTCTCAGGCCATTGAGAAATGAAAGAGAAAGTAGATTGGAAAGAAAAGATACAGGTACCCAAACAATGAAGCTACATATTATTTTTTGGGGGGAGGGTGGGGTTAGATAAGATAGCCTGTATGTCACTGTCTTAAAGCCTCTCAATACATAACAGCAAAAGAAAAATTTGTGTCCGTGAATGTGGCCAATCTTGTAACTATTTATTGTCTCCATTTTCAGAAAGTCAGAGATTGCTAGTAGAAATGCAAGAAGTTGAATTTCTCTTATTTCAGTGAGGTTGCGTTCTTGCTAAAACAGATAAATGATTGACTGGGAAGGTTTCTCAAAGTAATTTCCTCCTACAGACAGGATAAGGAAAGCACGTGACCTGTCACAGAGGAGATTTTGGAACACATCTATTACACTTGTCATTTCAACTGAAAGTATATTTGAACTCAGGTGTTCTACCTCTTCTCTAGGCTGCAAGAGAATTTTTGGAGAACTAGATGAATTCTTGCTCTGTACATACAAAAAAAAAAATTACAGGCACTTTTTAAAAGCACCTACAATGCCTGGGCTTTGAAAGAGATGCAGCAGCCTGCCTACATTTCAACAGAAAAAAAAGCATAATTTAAAATAACGTGTGCAGCATGAAGATTTCAACCTATGGAAAACTTGTTTATAATAAATTCCCATCCAGCTGACAAAAGATCGTCATGCAGCCAATTTTCCTCGCTCTATCTTTTTTAGCAGTGGCAGGGGTCACTAAACACATGTTATCAGTATAATAACATTGGAGCACAAAAATTAATACTCCAAGGAATCATTCCCGATGTTGGGTCCACTTATTTAAAATTGGCATGAAGGGATCAGTCATTTACAGCACCTGAGGGTGACTGCAGACTAGGGCTTAATTGGCAAAATCTCAGCTCTGAGATGGGATTGGAAGATTGTATACAGAGCAAGATGATATATAGTTAATAATCCAGGGGCATCGGATCAAAGTCCCTACACTTCTGAATGTTTAGGTACTATGTGGGCAAGACTAAAATGGTGTGATCAAACCCGAGTCCCTCTCTGTGTACATGTCTTAAGAGCCAAAAGCCCTATCCTAACGTCCTGATCAGATATAACAAAAACAAATGAGGATTTAATGGTTGAGTCCAGTCTGTGCTCGCCAACATCCCTGATAATATTGCCAATTCATTTGTCAGGGGTTTTGGCAGGAGAATGTTGGAACGCCTTAAACACAGCTGGAATATTCTTAAACAAGCAGAAAGTTACCTTAAATGGCAGTGGAGATTTGACTCTAGTTTTTTGGGAAAAAAAAATGAAATAAATTCCTTCATTGTCTTTGAGTTACAAATGTTCAGTTGCAGAAAACCCTGTAGGTTGTACCCAAATAGTCTATTCTGACTGTGAGGTTACGGGGGTGAGAACAAACATGTGTATTTTAGGAAATCGACACGCTAAGGTCACACTGTCACGTAAGTGTACTGGCGTGGACGCCTCAGGCTTTGATTCTGAGAGCTCCGATCTCAGTTGACCTGCCAGGTGCGGGCTCCCTACATGCTGTTTGCTCTCTCAGTGAAGGCTCTTGCGTCAGCCTGGGAGGTCCATCTGCCATCGCAGAAGGAGGTGAGACCATGAAGGTGCTTGACAGCAGCTCAAACCAAACTTGCCAAATTAGGAAAGATGGCAGAATGGGTTACCGCTGCCAAAGGGGAAACGCATGCTTAGATGTGGGCGCACTGCACTCACTAAGCCCTGCTATTTGCTGAGTGTCCTCAGCGCGCTCAGCACTGATGGGGCAGAGAAGAAATGACAGGAGCCACCTGAGCGGGAGCATCAGCAGCAGGGGCCAGGTGCTGTCTGTGCACAGTCACGGCAATTTCCTGGGGCTGGGGGTGGGGGAGTCTGTCCTGAAACATGACAGACTT
>NW_005871177.1:2964625-2967404 GCF_000147115.1 Myotis lucifugus
TTCCTGGGGGAGGCTGTGAGATTGGGGAGACTCCCGGTGCATTGGGAGGGCTTCCTGGGGGAGGGTGGGGGGGCAGGCCGAGTCAACAAGCCTGGAGAAACCTGAGTGGAATTTAAACCACGGATGTGACAGAGAAGAAATGACATTAGACACGTGAGGGGGAGCATCATTCTTGTAGCTGAAAAGCAAAAAAAGAAAAATGAACCACCCAATAAACACTTTTTTATTGACTAGTTTATACCCTGGCTTAGTTGTGAGCAGGCAGTTTTCAGAGCAGCCAAGCTTTCATTTCACTTAATATTTATTTATTTTTGAAACAGCTGAGCCGGCAACAGGCACTGAGACCAGAAGTGCTGAGCGCCCTTTATCTGCGGTGCCACTAATGGGAGACACATTAATATTTGATTGAAAACTGCAATTATTTAATGAAAGCAGAATAGTAGCCTGGGAGAGAATTGTTCCTTGAACAAATACACTGATTCAGGAGTGGTCCCCTGTACCCAGGAGTCCCTGGGTCCTGCTAATTGAAAAATCTACCACTGTCTGCCTTTATATTTCAGAACAAATGGTTATAAATGAGTATTTTCTTCTTTGCCATAGGGAATGCTCATCAGTTCATCAGAAATTACTTTTCTGTTCAAAAAAAGGGGGGGGGCAGGAAGGAGGGCTCTGCTGTTCACATGGAGCCAGCCTTCGCATAAACCAGGGATGAGGGTCTTCCCTGACTGGTTTCAGAAGCAGGCCGCTTCTGGGTCTAGTGCCGGTTTAGGAAGCAAATGGCCGATCCAACTGGCCAACTCTCTCGTCAAGTCCTGTGCACAGCTCTTTCCTATGTAAGTTCGGGCGGCTTTGCAGTCTAATCGGCAGAAATAACTCACGGCTGCTCAGGGAGCTCTAGACACTGCAGGCACCAAAGCCGTTCCTGACTGTCCCCACTGGACATATGCAAAGTGAGCGGGGGTTGGGGGGAGGGCGGGGGCTGTCATTGGACCAACAGGCCCAGCCCTGCAGAGGGAGAGTGGGAGTCAAGCCCTCCTAACTCACGGTCAGGGTCTCTACTAAACCAGGCGGATGGCATGCTTGTACTAAAAATCTCCCACAGTGCTCACCCATGCTGCATTATAAGATACGCAGGGCAGGTATTGTGACTTCTGCCATTTACAAATGGGGAAACTGAGGCAGAGAGGTGGGAAGATGAAATGACTGCAGGGACATTTCACGTCGGGAGAAGTTCCGAGGTGGGCCCTGGGGGTCAGCGACCTCAAGCCTCTGTGAATCCCACTGTGAGTAACTGAAGGGCCTGCCTTTCTGCTCTCAGTGCCGAGGCCCTGGTGCATGAACAAATACCGTGAAAACACAGAAGAGTGACTGAGAGTAGCAACAGGAGAGAATGGTGGTTCCAGTGATGAACGTGGCAGCAGAAAGGGATTGGAAAAATGTTATTGTGTGTTTCCTACACATTCTACCCTTTGTCTGCCACCCTGCCTTTTCCCTTGGAATTCTCTCTCCTGGCTTGTCTGCCTGTGTGGGCACATGTGTGTCGTAACTGCAGAAGAACCAGTGACCACATATGATTAGAAGCTCTCATGGTGTGAATCTGCCAGGGTGGCACAGAGGGCTAGGAAGGAAATCCTAGTGGCCTTCTGATGGGAGGCTGTACAGGAGCCAGTGGTTGTGCGGGTCACCAGCATGACGCACTGCTTTGGGTGATGCTGGTTATGCCATCGGTGGAGAGCGACAGATGAGATGGAGGCGCTGGGCCTGCCGTTTAGGATAGCCCTCAATCCCACCGTCTTGGTCAGTTTTTAGAGAACCACACCTCATCAGCGAGGGTTTCATAACGAGAGTTTCAGAATTGCTGGAGCGTGCTTGTGATCTCTGTGCCTCCTCCCCCTACTCTTTCTCTATTTTTTTTTAACCACCTGCAGAATGCAGAGATGGCAAGCTCGAGGCTGATCCGCCTCCTCCTAGTTTTGCTCCAGAGCCCCTCCATTTGGGGACGTGGAGGCGGATGTGGGTGGAACACGTTTGTTCTCTGTGCCTGCCATTCTGACAGCTGACATCCTGAAGCGCTATGTCTAAAAGTCAAAAGAACAAATGTGCTCCTGCACGTGGTGCTGACTTTAAGTCAACGAGGGAGACGGGTGAAAGTCAGAGCTGTGATACTTGGTGCCCAGCCTTTTCTTCCGCGTGCGGTTTGGGATGGCAGTGCTGCCCCAGAACCAGAGGCTGGGAAGGAAAAGACGGTTCTAATTAGCCCCACGGAACTTGGGCTGATAACTGCATTAATGGAATGAAATCCTTTCAGTGTTGCCAAAGTATGGATTTCTTAGAAGAAACGTATTCTATGTACTTGCTTTCAGTGGGGCCTCGCTGGACTGTTCGGGAAACTGCTACCAGAAGAATGTTAGCGTTCAGCGGCAGCCCTTATGAGTGGTTTAAAAAGGCAGGGGGTGGCCTTGTCACAGGAGACGGCAAACATGGAGAGAGAATAGTTATTTCCAGCTACTTTGTGTAACTGGCTGCAAAAATAGCGGCTTCACGGTGCTCGAGCCACAGCCTTGCTTCCACCACGGGGACCATCTTCTGGACGGAGCCCTTCCCTGTCACTGAACGGCTCCCTGCGTCCAGGACTCCAGGAGGCTTGAGACGAAAACCCCGATGACCCCGGAAGGGCCAGCTCCTCTGAGGGCTTAATCTGCCCTGGTCTCGGGGAGTGTGGGCCGTTTTCCTTGGGTTACATCACAGTCAAGAGGCCCACACCCTCCACATTTCTTTT
>NW_005871177.1:2967641-2978894 GCF_000147115.1 Myotis lucifugus
CCAGGACCTTCCGACTTGAGATATAAAATGTGATCATCTGAGCTACGGTGAAAAGTTCAGCTTGGATAACTGTACCACGCGGGATGTACTACGGGGTAACCCTGGCTGCGTGTGGAAGCTGCATCTGCCCTGACCGTGACACAGAGCTCCAATTAGCGCCTGAGGAACGAGACCTGCGCGACGGCACACTCACCTCGACTCAGCCCGTCGGGCCCCCGGAGGATCCGGCACTCTTCTATCTGGCCGAACGGAGAGAACATCACCCTGATATCATTCTCGTTACATTTCTTCGAAACCATTCCTATGAACAATTTTCTGTCTTCCACAGCTAGGAAGGAAACATAATGCATGAGGCAAAGGCCACTGTCCTCGTTTTCCTTGTCATCAATGTTTCACGACCACGTCGGACCGCGTGCCAGCCACGGGAGCCTGCGCTGGGGCCCAGGGCTGCCTCCGCGCTCCCCCCCTGCCCTCCCGGCACCTGCGCTCTGTGAGCTCGCTCTCACCAATAAAGAGCTTCACGGGACACAGGACGCCAAGGAGTTCTTCCCCCCTTTTGGAAACTGATGGTCATGTGTTTACCAAACTGTGACAAGTTCCATGTAGTGGCTAAATATGACCATGCCACAGAGATATTTTTGGAGTCAATTTTTTTGAATGACAGGGAAAGAAAAAGGTCAGGAGAGGGAAAACTAAAGGAACAGATGTAGTGGAACAGTAAACAAAACTCTGAACAAAGCACTGGAGGGAAGAAAACATCCCTTTTCGATTTCGTGTAGCTGGGTCCCCACAGACCCAGCGGAGGGTAGGCGATGAGAGACGCCTGCTTCTCTGGAAACCCAGCCAGCGACCTCTGCCCCACGCCTGGGCCCCGCAGCCCTCACCAGGACAGCAGGCGTCTGTGTGCTTAAAGGAGAGAGAAAGGCGAACCCAGTGAAGAGAATGGGGCTGCAGCTACTTGAGAATTACGTCAGGATGGCCCTATCCTGACCCCATGCTCGGGGTGAAGCCCTTACCGAAAAAAAAAAAAAAAAAAAGAACAAGGAGGGAACAGTACTTTTCCTCCCACTTGGAGGCAGGGCTCTTGATGAACAGAAATGCACTTTGGATGTCATGACAACAACATGCACATTTTAACCTTGGAACCTGATGGGGGAAAAGATGAGGGAAGGTTTGCCTCAGACAACCTGGGAGATTTTCCTCAAAATCTCCACGCCTGGGCTCAGGACGACTGGCCCACATTGAGCCTCAAAGGTGCCCTTATAGCTCAGGACTGGGCCGGGGGTCCTTTCTCAGGAGAGAGCAACAGACTGTCACCGAACCCTCAGGGGGAAGGCTGGCTGCTCCCATGTTTCTGTCTGTTCATCGTAGAATGAGAGGGAAGGGCCTTGGCTGCAGCAGCCCCTCAGAGCGGCCTGGCCTAGGGAAGGGCTCCGCCAGACATCGCCCTGCAGAAACCTTCTGTACGTGCTTCATAATCTTGTACTTGTTTCTCTCATCCTTTTCCTGGAGAGTAAGTGTCTCTTTTTCACCCAACCCACAAGACTGTCCTCTAGACCTCCTAGGCCAGTTACTTTTGGCGCGTCAGCCGCACTCCACGGCCTCTGCCTCTGGCTGGGGACAGAGGAGCTGCGGGTGCAGCAGTGATGTGGCTCGGGGCGCCCACTCCGAGGCTGTCCAGCAGAGCTCGCAGGAAGGGAAAGTTCTAGTGACGTCCCTGCAGTGGCTGGAGCACCTGTGGCTCCTGTGACTGAGGCGCTGGAGGTTAATGTAATTTGCTGTTAGCGGATTTAAATGTGAAAAGCCACGTGTGACTACTTTCTCGGACAGCGCAGCTCCGAGGGGTCTAGGTGAGACAGCTAGCCGCTCAGGTCACAGAACCCCAGGGTGGACGTGAGAGCCTGGAGAGGTGTGTTGTTTGGCTCTGAGAGAGATTCCGAGGCCTGGCCCGGGGGAGGGATTTGCTTGGGTCATTCAGCAAGGAGGTGGTCTAACCCGGACCATGACCCAGTATCTTAGGGCAGCCCAGGCTTTTTTCCACTCCACTGTGTTGCCTGGCAGCCCAGAGGCGGCAGATGAGGCCTGAAGGGGAGGGCGAGGCTGGAATTAGGAGCCTCGGGTCCCAGGTCCAGGGCAGCCATTCAGTTGCTGGAGAATGAGCCGACCTCTGCAGACATGTTTTGTCATCTATAAAACGAAGGCTTAAACTCTATTCCTTTCCCTCTCCTCTTTCCTTTCTCTCCTCCTTAAATACTGGAGAGAAGTGGCCCAGCCACAAGCTTTGGCTGACTGAAGCACATGGGGTGGGGGGCCTGCTGGAGCCCAGAGCCCCTCTGTGCAGCCTCTCCCACACTTGTGGTTGCTGCGAAGACCATGCAGAGGAATTCCGGGCTCCAAGGAAGACGGGTTGAAACCACAATCCCACAGGACTTGTCCACTGTGAACTGTGCCCATGGTTTTTGAGAAAGGCCTGAAGGAAGATGGACGTGAAGCTGGCTTTCCAGACGCACGGCAGGGTCCAGATAGGCTGGCAGCGGGAGGGGGACAACACGCTGACGGGGCAGGGGCAGAACCCGGAGTGAGGAAGGCCTGCCTGTGGGGCCGAGGGAGCAAAGCAGCCTGGCTTCAGCACAACAGGCACCGTGACTTGCTTCTTCTGCAGAGAGGGGCTCAACGCATAAGGAAGGTAACAGAGGGTCCAAGGCTGCCATGGGCCCTGGGGGTCACTGCTGATTCCTGGAGGGAGGCCAGTGAGGACCTGACTTCCTGTATGTAGATAAAACATTTTTTCAGTTTATCTTTTCTCCCTGCAGAGTCAGTGAACTACCCATGACCTCCTGGGAACTGGTAAAAGCACAGGAAGTCGAGGGCAGCGTTGGCACAACAATGATCGGAGTGCTGGAAACATGGGGTACCTGAGAACGAAGCTTCCTTCCCATGGGGTGCTGTGAGCTCCGGCACCAGGACACCCTCCACTGTGAGGACATGATATCGTTCAGGATGGAACGGGAGCGCAGGAACCCACTGGATAGGGGCAGCGGGAAGGGAACCACCTCTAGGGTCTTTCTTACCCTCCGTCCTCCCTCTCATCTCTGGGGCTCTGCCTGGGGGAGGCTGCGGCTGCTATCGTAACAATAAATTCCTGTTTTATTTTTTCTAATCCTAAAAACTCTGGTTTTAGTTCTTTTAGACAAAAGCAAATAACACATTCCCAGTCGGTCCTTGGTTTCACTGGTAAACCTATGATTATGGTATTTAGCTAAAACAATTTGTAGATGTTGAGCTTCAGAGGGATATGATAATAAATAAACATGCAGCTCCTCAGCAAGCTAAAAATGATTTTTTTTTAAACATAGTTGAGGTCATAGCTTTATTTTCTATTTCTTTTATTACTATGTTCTATATTTGTTTTCTATTTAGGATTTTAAGGTTGTTACAAGGATTTTTTTCATTATTATTAACATAGATAATGTTTAGGATAAACGAGAATAATTTTATAGAATATTTTTATTAAAACAATTGTTGCAAAATAAAAAAAAATATCTGCTTAAAATGTGTTTTACATAAAATTTGACATTTCTCTACGTCTTGTTTTACCACCAAAAAATGATTTTTTTAAACTAAGATGAATATTAAAATAGTGAAAACCATTTAAGAAATTCTGACTTCCTAGTCACCATGAAGGGTCGATTGAGATAGGGAGATGGGCGATAACTCTCACTTTTTTCAATTACACCTATTAGCTAAAAATAAAAAAATTAGAATCTATACCAGGGGTGGGCAAACTTTTTGACTCGAGGGCCACAATGGGTTCTTAAATTGGACCGGAGGCCCGGAACAAAAGCATGGATGGAGTGTTTGTGTGAACTAATATAAATTCAAAGTAAACATCATTACATAAAAGGGTACGGTCTTTTTTTTTTTTAGTTTTATTCATTTCAAACGGGCCGGATCCGGCCCGCGGGCCATAGTTTGCCCACGGCTGATCTATACCATCCATATCCTAGTCAAAACGCTAATCTGCATGTGTGTGTGTGTGTGTGTGTGTGTGTGTGTGTGCATACAGGGAGCTGGATGTTTGCAATCTTTTGCTAGTCAAGGTTGCTCTGTGGTTTTAACAGCTGGGCCATGTTTGCTTTGATGGCAAAATGGGGATAACTACACATACCCGCCCTCCCTCTGCCTTGAGTTTTCCTGACTTTCCAGTGAAAATTTATTCATACAAATTCTTCCTGGGACTCCCACGCTAAGGATCCCTCTAAACAGGTTTGTCAACATTTTAAATAAATATGGTGATCTCCAATTCATTTAACTTTTCCATCAATGTTTGATGAACAGGCAGTAAGTATCTTACTTATTTTTTCAATGCACAAGAATGCTGATTGTTTAAATAAACCGGCCATGTTCACAGTATTCTGCTAAGTGCTTTAGGGAAATTAAAAAAAAAAAGAAAAAAGAAAAGAGAGGGTCTTTGTCCTCTTGGGAAAAAGCCTGTTTCCCTCTAGGATTACCAGCGGGGGAACGAGGGGAAAGACCAATGCCCAATGGGTTACTGCACAGACGGGTTACCGCCGTCAGTAACAACAATGGCCGGCCTGGAAGGGGCTCCAGACCAGGGACCACTCCAAGTTTTCCTCCCACAGTTTAAATAAGAAAGGGTTAATAGGATAAGTGGGAACTTTTTTAAGTCCTGGGAAGAGGAACTTAAATTTTAAAGCAATTCCTAATTGTAAGCCTGTGCTTACAATACAACCTGTCAAAGTCACACCTGGATTTGGGGTGGCCTGAATTAATTAACAACTTTTCAATGTGTTAGTACTAACATATGGCATTTAATTACTGCCTCCAAATCTGTGCGTTTCTCCACTTTGAATTTCAGAATTATTTCTTCATCTTCTAGTAAATCAGAAATGGGCCGGATGGGAATGCCCTGTATAACTATGTGTATTGGAGCCTTGCTGGTCTTTACCCTCCCGGGCAATATTTGGTTATCTTGATCCCTGAGAGCTCTGAACTGGGCACATGGACACCCTGGAGGCTTTGGGAAAAGAGCTAGGGGTCTTGAATGGCATTTCTGGATTTGAGGCTTCAAGGACCCCTGCAAGTTGTGAGGGAGGAGAGTGAAAGCAGGATGGATTTATGCTCTGGCCACAGAGTCAAGGGCAAGCCTCTCACCCAGGAGCATGACGCAAGAGTGTGCACCAGTTTCGGCCACCAGGGCCCCAAGCACAGAACCAGTGGCAATGCTATGCTTTTCCTATCACTCACGGCTAGACAAACTTCAGATCTAGCAACTGCATTTAATTTTCAATACTGCACTGCTGGTATCTTTTCCTGTATAGTGATGAAGGATTAAAAGGTGGAAAACAGGCCCTCCAATGATAACACGAAATTGAAGAGAGTAACTATGTTTGTGCTGGCATATGCTGGTCCCTGAAAGCCACACCTCCTTCAAAGCCACACTTCCCCCACCATCACTGGACTATGTGCAATGGAGAAATAACAAAAAAAGTTGGGTTCTATTGAAATTTGGGTACTGATTCAGTGTGTTCTTCTTAAAGGCTGAAGCATTTTATTGCTAATGCACTGTGTGTGTGCGGGGAAGACACCTTGCATAGAAGCATGAAGGCAGGAGCAAAACGAGTGAGTTGGCATCAATGTGCTAGAGGCTGCAGCTTAAATCAGAGCCAATGAAAAGGACAGACTAGAGGAAGCCAGGGAGATTTCGGGAGCCCGGTCAGTAAAATACGGATGTGCAGGGCAGATCGGAGAGCAGTCCAACATTTCTGAGCTCACCACAGAGGTTCCCTTGGTCAGAATCTCTGCATGGATGAAGGCTGAAAAGAGTGATTGCTTTTCTGGAATTCACGTGTCCATCACTAATTAATCTATGATGAGCAGCCTGTCTTGCTCAGAAAATACAAAGTTTTAGAAATCAGAACATCCTGCTAATGAAGGCAGTAACTGTCTAACTGTGATGAGGCCTTTGTGCTATCCATAAATGTCAGCAAACTCAATATAAGTGCAATTAGAGCTCGTCAGACTTCTTTCACAACTACTGGAGCTATTTCGAGCATCTGAGCCAAAGCAATCTTGGTGCTCTCTGAGCTTTGGAAACTATGCTTACCTGTCAAAGCTGCCATGTGAAATCAGAAAAGGCTTGCAGCTCTTTTCACTTGCTTTGGGAAAGTATACATTCCCTCCGACTCCTCTACCAGGTCCAAGGAGAACCTTGAACCCTGTTCATGTCTATGCAAGGTGGGCTCCACTGGAGCCTCCAAAAAGCACTTGATAAAGCAGATTTTGGTCCACTTATACTTTGACTTTTTTTATTGGAAACTCAGGAAATGAAGGCCAATCTACAAAGCAAAGGGAGCACTGATCCAACAAGAAGGTTTTGGGGGGCTCCTTTGTGTGTTCAGGTCTATGCTTGATATGAACAGCCACGGCTGGAAGTACCAGCTTCAGCGAGCCTGACTCACATCGGTAACAGCACTGCAAGTATTTACCATGTGCCTGGTTTTATGCTCAGTCTTCATAGATGGTGACTCATGTACCCCTCAGACACCCTTGTGAGGCAAGTGCTACCAGCGGAATTCCAACTACCGATCACCGCAGCCCCATTACAGCTGGACACAGGAGGTCAGAGGAGGTTGCAGAACATGACCAAGGATGCAGCTAACAAGTGCAGGGTCAGGGGTCAAGTCCAGGCTCCTCAAACTGTTTTTTAACTGCTACTCTAGGATGCTCCCTGAAAAATGGCCTTATTTTTAGGTATTCTCTCATCTTAGTAAAACAATGCCCAGTCCTGTTTGGTTTTTGAGATCATGGCAACTTCATTCTGTTGCTGTGGCTAACATTACCCTCAGTGTGCAGAGTAGACAGTGGACAGCAAGGGCAACGGGCCATTCTGAGACCCCCTGCAGCTGTTCTATGGCAGTCTGGGGTTGTGCCCGGGGACATCCGAAAATGCAAAAGAAGAAATCCCTTCGTGGCTCAATTATTTGGGTATTTCAGGTCAAATGTTTCCTACTCAGGTCTCTAAGTCATCACGTCTTTATAACTATGATCACGTCTTTATAACTATGATCTTGCTTTGTAGATTGGCCTTCATTTCCTGAGTTTCCAATAAAAAAAGTCAAAGTATAAGTGGACCAAATTCTGCTTTTCAAGTGCTCTTCTTTTCGGAGGCTCAAGTGGAGCCCACCTTGCATCTTATTCAGAAATAAGATGATCCCTTTTCTACAGACTTTCATTCCCTGGTCCCTGTATGGACACAGTTTACAGAGTGATAGGGCCAGAGGACAGGGAGCATCTCTTTGGGCCAGAACTCTAAGAGGACCTTCACTGACAGAATTCATCCCATGAATGCAAGATTCCTCTCTCCCACAGGGAGCAGAACAGACTGTAAATGTGCACTCTGGAGCAAAGGGTTCTGGGAACTGGCATGGGTGCACGGCCTTCAGCATGGGTGGACATGCCCAGTGCATAACCCTTTAGGGCCAGGGACAAATCTGGATAGCAATAGTCAATATGTACAGAGGTGCTCCATCCTTTACAAAGCAATGTGACAAACACCTTGTCCAGGTCTGAAAAAAAGGGCAACCTATGTGAGGCAGTTGCCATCATTCTTATTTTATGGATGAGGGCATTCAAGTTCAGTCTTTGAGTGACTAGCAGAGATCAGTAGACTGAATGCAAGTTCCATGAGGTCAGGGCAGGCTTCTGCAGACGGTTCTTTTTAAAATTCATTCCTGCAGCCCCAGCCAGTACTGTGCCTGGCACACAGTACATCATCAGAATGCACTGTCTAATAAAGGAATGAAGGGACTTGACCGAGATCCCACAACAAAGCAGTGGCGGGTTTGAGACCCTCCGACACTAAGTGCGTGTTGGTGATGAAGTAGAGGAGGACATAGGGAGGTAACCCTCCGAGAAGGTGTGGCTGAGAAGATCGTGGGCAAAGCACTGAGGTCTGCTCCCCACCACACAAACCAGGTGCTAGCAGCCCACAATCCATGGGATTCTCCTCAAAACTTTCTAGCCTGTGAAGAAGCCAGAAAATGGGATGCACTGCACTTAGCAAATAATACCTTGTAGAGAGACTTAGAGCCCAATCATAATTTACATTTGCAGATATGCAGATCTCTGAGTGCATGGCTTCTGCCCTGATTACTAATGAATGAGGTGCAGAACTGCCTGCGGGAGGGAGCGTGCCGATCGTGTCAGTCCTGTGGGATGGGCAAGCTCTGAGGTCGAAGAAGGTAGAAGAGTCCTTTAACATACATTTCAGTAAATTCAAAGAACAAAACAGGGACAAAAGGCTGGTGTCAGTGGAAGCAAAAGCCGGAGAGAGAGAAACGTGGCTATCAACCCTCTCGTGTCTTGGACAGTCAAGTCTCAATGATTCCATGGACCTCATCAAATGCATATTTTTGCACCGCGTGCATGTTTATTTAATCAGCAGACTGAATTCTGAATGAATTTGGATGCAAATGCATTGGAACAATTTAGAGAATAGTGCAGTAAGTCAGCCTCCAGGCCACAGAAGAATAAATGGAAGAGAGAAAAGAGGTAGCCTGGTTCTTCGTGAGCCTCCCTTTCCCGCTCACCTTCTCTGCAGAGTGTAAGGTCATTCCTCCCCATCAGGTGTCCTCTGTAGGAGCAGATAAACAAGAGCCAGAGGCCACAGGGTCACCACCCAGAGCAAGCCCACACAGAGGGACACGAAAAACCATTTCTGGTAACATCTTCAGGGACCTTTACATACCAGAGGTAAATGAGGCAAGAGAGTGAAGCTCAAGTTTCCCCAGATGAGCCAACTACAGGGCCAGTTTCTGGAGCAGCTGTCTCCACCTTGCTGAGGCTGGCGCCTCCCTCCCCCAGCAGACCCCCTGACTTACAGACACAGACATTAGATGAGACAGTCGGTCACCACCTACCGTTTGACTTCTCACTATCCGCAGGTTTCATCTGAATGGGATGATGCATCTAAAATACAAAAGTGAGAAGGTAAAGGCAGATTGAACAACTGTATAACAACAGTCTCAGAAATCCCACACTATTAGACTTGAGCACTAACATTGTTATAGGACACGTGCATAATAACAAGACCTCTCCCAGGTGGAAGTAGCCGAATCCAAATGCCAGCCTGTGTCTTGTGTTCAGGAATGGAACCTGTTCAAGTCATGTGGACACAGTCTAGAAAAGCATGGGCTCTGCAGTCAGACTTGAGTTCGAAACCTGGTTCTGCCACTCAACATGGTTTTCTCCTGTATCTCAGCAGTGGTTCTGGTCCTGCCATTTATGATGGCTATGTGATCTTGGACAAGTATCTTTACTTCTCTGAGATGTGGTTTCCCCATCTGTGAAATGGAGATACCACTGGCACAGCAGGGCTGTGGGAATTAAATGAGAAATGCAAGTAATGTGTTTAATTAACAGGGCATAGGATGTTATTATTATTATTATTTTGCGTTATTTCAAGTTTGAATGCAGATCGTGTTTTTTTTCCTGGCCATTCTGTCTGCTGCATGGATTAATTTGAGGTCTCAGAGTCAACAGAATTGAAGGTCTAGCAGTTGACTGATTTAGTTGCCATCATATAATTTTTTATTAAACACCAACTGTGGGATCGAATGGAAGGAAGGAGGGAGGAAGAGGGGGAGAAGGAGGGAGGCACGGGCCTTGGGGCCATGTCTGCTCAGTACATATGTGGGAGCAGAAAGAACCCGAGATGAACTGGGCGCCCTCCGGCCCTTTACCCAGTGCCCATCACACCACTGTGCATGATCCGCAGAGTTTACGCCAAGCGCAGAATGCCGTCACCATTTCCAATTAAAATAAATTCCTCAGACTACTTTCAAAGGTCCTCTTGCTTCATATTTCTTTCTACCCCAAGGAGCATGGGAGCCACAGGGTAGATGGAATCACTGGCGTTGCAAATGCTTTTATTATAATGGGTCCCATTCTCTCTGAACCTTTAATTTCCCCAGTGGACTTCCATCACTTGCAAGCCACAGCTTGGGTTTTATCTAATTTAAATGAAAGGGGAATGGTACTTGGCTCTGGCACTTAAATGATGGGAAATTATTATCAGGCAGTCAGGACCATGTGCAGCTAATGCCTGCCAGGGTCTTCCAAACACAAGAGGCAGAGGAGAGAGGGAGAACCGCCAGGGGATGAGAGGCTAAGTAATTCAGAGCTGCTTTGTTTATGCTAAAAGGCAAGATGCTCTTATGCACAGAACATAGGCCTTGAGATGTGGGGTCTACGCATATTCCCACTCCATTCATTAATCTATTCAATTTGTAGAAGAGTCTGGAATGAGAATGAAATGTTTAAAGGTAAATAGATCAGAATTTTCCGAAAGGATTAGAATATACACCTAAAAAGCAGGCAGAAGTAAACTATGGAAATTCCTGATGTAGGCTAAGGAATGTGGCCTCCATCCTACAGGTAAAAATGGAGAGACTGGCCCAACCTAAGTGTTGGGGGAAGATGGGCTGAGTCTTTGAGTATGCTATTCTTCCCACAGGCCTTATTCACCCGTTCAGCAAATGTGTGAGGAACCCATTGTGTCCCTGGATCGAGGCTAAGAAGTGAGGAATGAAGGCCAAGGGGAGAAGTTTAGATGCTCCGGGTGCTCCCTGTGTGGCTGGGGAGACTGACACGTAAGCAGCCCTGAGCAACACGGGAAGAACTATGGCAGATGTAGGAGCGAGGTGTGCAGGAGCCCAAGGGAGCAGGCGCTGGTGGGGAGGGATGGCTCCTCAGCAAAGTGGTATCCGATCTGTGTCCTAAAGGCCAAATTGGACTTGTCAGCACAGGAGGGACAACAGAATAGCCCATGTACAGACATAGTGGTAAGAGAGAGCACAACTGCTCATAGCAAGTCACCCAAAATGAGTGGGGAGCGGCACAGAAGTGGCTGCACAGGGCGTGGGCAACCAGTTCTTAGAGGACCTTGTGAACTAAGAAACTGAAATGTTGTCTAAAAGTCAATGTCAGGCATAGAAGACTTAAGCAGCCAAGGCAACAAGATCAAATTTGAATTCTAGAAAAGGCCTTTTTGGCTACAGTGGAGGACAGATTATAGAAGGGAGACACAGCAGGCAGGGAGAACAAAGAAGCTACTGCAAACATCTGTGTGAAACTGATGGAGGTCTAACCTTCAGGGGAAACTGGATGGATGGAGGGAAGAGGGGGAGAGAGAGACCCCCAGGCCTGGACAACCAGATAGATTGTGGGATT
>NW_005871177.1:2979567-2983479 GCF_000147115.1 Myotis lucifugus
TGCAGGTTAATGTGCTGACTCAGGTGAGACCCACAGGTTAAAGAGAGGAAAGAGGAGATAAGTATGCCTACATTTGTATGGGGCACAAAATGAAGTGACTAGGACTCCTGCCCTCAGGGAACTGACAATCCATCATGGTAGTTGATATTCACATAAAGAAGAAAAATGGGGGCCAACGTCAGAGCGCTGAGAGCACTCAATCTGTGAAGTGCACGGAGGGCTGGAGGAGGAAATCCGGGAGCTGTAGTTCTGAGGACAGAATCATTCTACTCTCAAGCTGTAAAGGGCCCTGGCAATCATTTAGTCTAATGCTCTCAATTTACAGGTCTGAGGGGACTGAGCAACTTCACTAAGGACACACAGCTGGTTAAGACTGGGATGGGATCAGAAATCAAGCTCCCTGCTCTTACCCGATGCTGATCCCCCCATCACACTGCTTCTCCACAGAACGCCCCACAGGGGAGTTGGACACATGAGCCCACGATGAAGAACTGCAGGCCGCACTCACTGAAGGCGCCAGACACTCGTTTGAAGGCGCCTGCAAAATCCCCTAATGAAAGTAATCTTCCCCCCACTAAACTCCCCAAACTCTTTATCTCTGCAGCTTTACGACCAGTATTATGTTGAGACTTGACTCTTGGTTTCCTTGCGGCTGCTGAGAGAATTAGCTCAGTCTGTGACCTGAGACTACCCAGAAGGCTCAGGAACACAGTAGTGGTGGTATAGTCACACGCACACACAAAGTTTTGGTCAACAGATCACATAAACTAGAGTCGTCCCGTAAGATTATAATGGAGCTGAACAACTCATTGCTTAGTGACCTCGTAGCCATCAGAACATCTTAGTGTAATGCATTCCTCACGTGTTTGTGGTGATGCTGATGTAAACAAACCTACTGTGCTGCCAGTCTGATAAAAGTATAGCACATACAACTATGTGCAGCATACTACTTGATCATGACAATAAATGACTAATGTTACTGGTTTGTGTGTTTATTGTACTATACTTTTTACTATCATGTTAGAGCAAGCATGTCAAACTCAAAGGCTAACATGGGCCAAATAAACGAGGTATGTGGCGTGCGGGCTGTGAGTTTGACATGCTTGTGTTAGAGTGTTCTCCTTCTACTTATTAAAAACGTTTGCTGTAACACTGTATGACCTGCTATGCTGGCAGCAGCCTCATACATATCCTGTGTACTGTGTCTCTTGATTGCATCATTCGGTCTTGTGCTTGACTGAATCTCATGTTGTTTTGTACTGTAACATGCTGTACAGGCTGGTAGCCTAGAAGCGATAGGCTATACCATATACTAGTCTGGGGGTGTGGTAGGCTATATCATCCAGGTTTGACTATGATGTTCACACAACCATGAAACTGCCTAATGATGCATTTCTCAGATCGTATCCCTGTTGTTAAGGGACAATGATGACAAAGCAGCTACTGCCACTGAAGACTTGAACTTTGTTTTGGTCTTTCCTAGGCCAAGAGGGGGTGAAAGTCAACTTCACAGAGATTGCAACTGTCAGATCCTGGTGAATTCTGAGTGGGTAGTCACCATACTTCAGGTATGTTCTTAGATAATATATGTAAAACACCATGACCTTCTTGGAGAGAGGTGTTCAATCAGTACTGTATTAAGAATGGCTCATTATCATGAACAGTTCATGTGAGTTATAAATTTCTGATCAGATACAGGATGTAAATGTCAAGGAAGACAAAAAATGGTTTGGAGGAGTCCTTCTCATAATGTTTCACTTCCTCGAAATCTCATGACTCCAAAAACTGTTGGGAGATTTACTGAATGGAGTACAGAAGTTATTGTAAGGGATCAGGCATTCTAGTTTCAAGTTTCTAGTTATAACAGAGGGACCTTTCCCTAAACAGGAAATGGTTTCGAAGATTTGATCCGGTGTGACACCAGGACTACTCATCCATTCCCTTATTTCTGCTTTTACCAGACACTCTTAGCTGCTGGGAATACAGCAGAAGAGAGTTTTCCTAACTGAGCCTGTCATGTAGTGGTAGAGAGATATGACAGCCATCACCCCCGATGATGAGTGTTGTGCTAAGACCTACAGTGTGGGAACCCAGTGGAGAGATGCCCAACACAGATGAAGGAAGGGCAAGCTGGAGAAGGTGTCTCAGCTGAAACAATGTTTGAGTTCAGTCTTGAAGGAACCCTAATGCTAACCAGCACATCAGTGAAGGGCACTTCAGGAAAAGAACAGCATATTTGAAGGTACAGTGTAAGAGAAATAGGTAGTATTGTCATTAAAGAACTAGAGGCCCTTCGTGCACTGGTGGGGGCCCTCGGCGTGGCCTGTGGGGATCGGGCAAAAACCGGCAGTCCAACGCCGCCTGCTGCTCTTCCTGCTGCTCCCGCTTATCCTGCTTATCCGGTCCCGCTGCGCCTGCTGCGGGCTCATGCCCAGTCAGTAGAGGCTCGAGCTGCCATCGCAATGTCGCTTGCCAGGTGCCCGGCGGTCAACTGAGTGGCGCTCTCCACTGTGGGAGCGCACTGACCAGCAGGGGGCAGCTCCTGTGTTGAGTGTCTTCCCCCTGGTGGTCAGTGTGCATCATAGCAAGTGGTTGTCAGGTCATTTGGTCACTGAGGCATATATATATATATATGATGATAGGACATCTTAACAAACAGAAGAAAAGCAATAAAATCTCTAAAGATCATGCACCAAATTCAAAATACTCAAAGCACAACAAGACTAAGAGTGAGCGATATATTCATGGGTAGAAATATTTCAAGTGTACAAAGACAACAATGCAAGTTTACTCAACCTGAATTAAGACTGCCACAGGAGCCATGGTTGGCAGCCAGTGGCCACATCCTCACTGCATTCCTCAACAACTAAAGACAAAAGCCTTGGTATCAGAACTGCTGCTTCTCAGCACTGCTGCTGCAGCTACTAGGGACGCTGGCCTGATCTGCAGCCAGGGCTGATGGAGCGGAGGCTGGCGCTCCATTCTGTGCTCTGCACTTAGGGGCCCAGTTGACAGCAGCAGACCAGAGGATGGGCCAGAGAACTTGACAGTCACTCTTCCAATCTCCTAACGTCTCACCTGCTGTAAGGGAATTCGGGGTCCCTCCTCCTTCTGCCTAGAGCAAGTGAACACATGATCTTCAAGAACTTTTGCAAGGAGTCTCCTAAGAGACATGCATTAATTAAACTGAGGCTGTGTCTCCATAGCCATGCAGGGTTGGCTGTGGCTGGAAAACTCCTGCACCCTTGGAGCACAGCGAGACACAGGAGGGCTCGGGCTGTCGTAACCCACGCTCCCTGTGGGCAGAGTGCTTGTTCCAGGGAGACCCCAAGATTGACTGTTTTGGAAATAGGTCCTGGTTTATGGCAATGAATTTGACTTAGCATATTTCATCAAGTTTACATTTGTATAAAGAAAGCCTTCAAAACCCATTCCCTTGAATATTTTTGACTGCATATGAATTTCCTTTTCATTTTATCGCAGAACAACATTTTGTCTCAAGTTACACATTAAGGTACTGGTTAGCATCTTGTTCCCTATTTAACCCCGTTTGATGAAGAACCAGTGAAGTCTAATGAAAAGGGAAATTTTAAGAGCTCCCTCCCTCCTTCCCTCCTAGTGGGGAGGGGAGGAGCCAAGCATGCTCCTTGGAAATGGTTGTTGAATTTCAGTCTGTGAACGAAGCACTGCGCCATGTGCACAGTAAGGTGGGGCCTCTGGGGAAGAGTTCTGGTGCCACGGCTCACGGAGGGCTCGCTTCGGGTCTGACTGGGCTGTCAGTGAGCTGCGGCTGCCTGAGGACAGGGACTGCATCTCACTGTCCCCTCTGTGCCAAAGCCAAGCACGGTGCTGACCACCACAGACGCAGGCCTGTGACTGTCCCAGTGAGGATGCTGTCTGTGGGTGCTGGGG